>NW_023501421.1:0-7029 GCF_013396195.1 Fusarium tjaetaba | reverse complement strand
GTCAATTGCCATCTTCGTCAAGGAGCTGCTAGAGTCTTCTTCAAATCTTTCCTGGCCCCATCTTCGGAGCGACATGCATAACCTCCAAGGAGTCAAGGACTGGTGAGAAGCTCTGCTGAATACGACCTAGCTTCTTAAAAACCATGTTCGATTTTGAGCTGAGAGCGTAAGCGATCCTGGCAAGGCGAAATAGTCTGAAATAGAAGAGGAACAGGGAGGGGGGGTGGTTCAGCCGGTGAGAGAAGAGATAAGACCTAGGTATTGTAGGTACCTATAGTTATGGACCGAGAACCAACGATGAGTTATTGCAAACAAAACTCTGAACATGATGTACTATTCTCAATCTTGATAGTAAGTCCGGAGAGAAAGTCTAGGCTAACGGCATGATTGAAGTCTTGCCTGGTCATAATTCTGTGCCTTAACCGCCTGGCCTGTGTGACCATATAGACCCAACAGTTCCCTCTCCTCACGGGAGAAGAGATGACAAAAGAGACAACTTGTACTATTATGCACAATCTTCTCTCTCGATTCTCAAACACCCATTTCCCGATCTGTCCTTCGGCTCCCTGCTGCATTGCAGGTTGCATCGCTTCCTTACGATGGCGTTCTCAAAAGAAGCAATATACAACAATTGTGAGGCCTTGGAGTCCGATGTTTCGGTAAGATTCCTCATCGGTCACCTCTCACCGTGAACATTTAGCATATTTCACAACAATGTAATCGAATAAAAGTGAGAGGTCAGACATGTATTATGGCAGCGATCCTGCAAAAGGGGGACGATCGCCGTTGAGTCCTGATCTGTCTTTGCCAAAATCATTTACTTTGTCGAGAATGTGTGACTACTTCTTTGTATGAGCTCCCTCTTTGCCTATAGTGAAGGTGGCCCTCTTGCTAACCGCCAATGCAAGGTCGAATTTCGGTGCCAACATCATGCTTGGATTGTTCGAAAGTGGTGCCCAAAATACGAAAGATCGCAAAGGCCATGTACGCCTAATGTTGTTGATCCCCCACAATTTTGGTATGCTCTCTATGACATCGATCTGTGTTAGATGCGTTGAGACACTAATAAGCTGATTGGGTTCTAGGGGCCATAAGATGTGTTCCAAATGCCGACCTCCAGGACAATTGGCAGAAGCAGTGAGGAGACACTACAGCGTTACGGGATGGAGCTAGGATAGGCGATTCAGGGAAGCTCGGTGGCCTCATCATCACGCCTTGATCAGAATTCATTTTCTCCTCGCGGCTTGGCAACCAAGTTGAACCAAATATCTGATCGTCTCAGATTGGCAACGTCTAGGACGATTATCTGGCGAATGGCGCAAACTTGACAGCTTATTATACCCTTACTAGAGGCGTTCATATGTTATTTCAATGTTGGTGTTTGAGAATTTAAATATTGAAAAACAAGCCATATTGTTGCAAAATGTGTCAAAGGCCATGTTGGACAAGCTCATTCTATATAGATAAAGGAACCTTCGCATGGTGGCCAGCTGAGAAGAACTGTCCTGGCTTGGGGGAATGGAACTGCATTGTGGCTAACGATCTATCTTTGGAGGCAAAAAATAATGAAGGAAGAAAGTAAATCGACCGACTCGCCCTCTCCTAATAAATCAAGCTCCCCTACCTCCCTGCCCAAGGTATTCACATGTCATGATGGCGGTTCAGAAATGATGACTTCCATTGAGGGTCCGTCAAAAGCTTATCGATAAAGCTTTTATTTTCTTTCCGTCGCGTTTCGACGTTCACTCCAAGGTGACCAAGAACTCCCAAATTTGACATCTTCACAACAAATCTCTCACCATGGCTCCGGGATCTTCTACCGGAGCCCAATCTGGGCCGGACAGCAGAAAGCGAAAGGCCGACACGCCGGCGTCGAATGGCCGTAGGGAGAAGCGCTCTGTCGTTCATTCTGCGCGCAGCATCCCTGCACAACCCGCCGAAGCTGCACTCAAAGATGGCGAACTTGATCTCCAGGCTTTTGTGGCCGCCCACGAGTTCGAGATCCGCGCTCTTGAGCAGAGCATGGCCACATCGAAGGCTGTTGCAAGCAGTCGCGCCTTTCAGAAGGTACCCAGAGGCTTACGCCGCCGCACAGCGAGTCACAACCCCAAACGGGTACCGCGCCGACTAAGAAAACGTGCGCTTAAAGAGATGAAGGACGACAACACTCCGGTTGTTGAAGCCAGAAGGAGGAAACCCAGAACAACGCGAGCAAAAATAAGATCCGAAACAGCACGAAAGTTGGGAATATTGGCAGCGAGGAAACGCAAGGCTAGCCTAACCAAGGCGAAGCAGGATGGAGATGCCAGTAAAGAGAAAGCATTAGCTGTAATAGGAAGACCGCCGAGACCAAAACTTCGACGAAACGAACTCAACGAACCTCCAAAGCCAAAGTCCAAGTTCCGCAAGCGTCAACTCAACAAAACATGGTTGCCGACTCACTCATGGCATGCGAAAAGAGCACGTATGACTGATCCGTTGGAACCTTTATGGCGGTTCGCTATCCCATTGACACCAAACGAAAAGATATACCGACCTACACATCGAGCCCAGGGCGACAGAGGCGCAGTTGTGTGGGAGATGAGCTACATGAGCACAATTGGACTTTATGGCAAGCCCGCTGGCATAGAACGTGTGTTGAAGCGTATAGGGGTTGTTCAGGATTCATGTTGGAACGACAAGGGAAAGAAGTGGAGGATCGGAACCCGCTCATGGACTGGTGTTCTAACTCGGGCAATTCAAACCGGACAGCAGAATCAAGTCGACCGAAAGATGATCGGACCATGTACTATCTTATGGAACCCCGAGCCACCGACACAAGATGACAACCAGGAGCTCAAACAAGAATCGAGACAGGCTTTCTTACGGATCCATCCATCAGCCTTCCTCGAGCTATTTAACGAGTTACTATCTTTAATAAAGCAGGAGAACCCTCGGCTTTACATCGAAGATCTTCGATTTGAGATTGGAAGCTTGGACTTGACAGGACCGGGATCTACAGAAGCTCTGCTAGCTGTATTACGTACTTATCCTGTGAAGGAAAAGAAGAAAACAGATCATACTGAGCTTTTTAAAGGGCTGGCCGGTTTGACAAACGCAGCCACTCTCCCTGTTGGCGCGGTATTGGGGTTCTCGGTGCAGGATCCCCGTCTTCAATATCCTCCAAGGCGCCTGGAGATTCCCGAAGACCCAGAGTCGCAACTTCAACTCCTCGAAAGGGTAGCGTCGTGGTCGGCCGAGGAGAATCTGAACCCATATGCCTTATTCGATCGCGACACTCGTCATGCCGCGTCCTGCCTCCCTTCACAGAAACAAATCGATAGACGAAGAGCAAAAAGTGCTCCCGGAACCATCTTGAAACTCACAGCAGATGATCCCCCAATCCCGGTCATCCTTTTGGCCTCCCGCACGGATAGAGGTACACAGAAGCAAGGTACATGGACTCTGCTTGCACCGTGGAAGTGTATACAGCATCTCTGGTACTGCTTGGTGCATTATCCCCTTTCCTCAGGGGGAAACCCGCGATTCGCAGGCTTGAACGAGATTCGCCAGGTCGCCTTCGAACGAGGCCAGACTTGGTTCCCTGGGGATTTTCCCGGAACCAAGGCTGGTGCTGTATGGGAGCTCGAGGAGCGTCGAAAAAGAAGGGCCGCTTGGGAGAGACGACCAAAGAGCAAGAGAACCGCATGGGAATCACTTGATCTGGGCGGTGGAAGGAAGGGCGAGATTGGCGATGGTTTCGCTAGCGATTTTGAGCTATTGTTCAATGCAGGAGATTCACAAACTAGCGAAGAGAACAATACGGAGGGCGCGATGGACGTGGACCAGGACGAAAATCCAGCTTCAACAGAATTATCGAAGCAACAAGAGCCACGCATTTACCAGCTGCACCAAATCACGAAAGATGTCTTTAACCAAGCCGTCGCATCTCCTTCTACCTCTTCAACACCAATACCGACAAACGCTCTTCTTGGCGTCCGTATATCTCTAATCTCTAGGGGCGTTGCCACATCCTGTGCTCGCATCTACCGCCTCCCATCTCGTCCTTCCACAGCTCCACAGTCCTCTGAAGCCGAAGTCCCTGCCACTATCCCCCCGGGTTCGTTATCTACACCCTCCTCGCTTCCCTATGATCTTCGGTCCCAATGGCTTTCTCAAGCCCGGCCGTCTCTGTCTACAAAGAACAAAACATCGAGAACCTCGGCGCCCCGCGACTTGGACTTTCTGAAGCGTCAACTTGCCGCTGAACTCGTCTCTAAACCTGCGCCTTACCCTTTTACGCCGGCTAATGAATCCGACATGAATGGCCATCCCCTTGTTCCTAACGCCGAAGACCTCGTTGGCTTCGTCACCACCGGATCATTTAGTCTGAGCGAGGGTCACGGTATGGCCATTGGCTCAATCGCGATAAACAAGATTTTAGACGATGTCAAGGAAATCGCAAAGGAAGGACGATATTGTATTGTTAGAAATGTGGGCGAGAGCGTCGGGTGGCTTGCAAAATGGGAGGCTATCTAAATATGTTACGATATGAACATTAACCGGCGTACTGACCCAGTATTTGTATTCTTCTTTACGGATATCATGAGTGTGATTAGCGAGGGATGCATGCATTTATACCCATGCCTAAACCCGATACGCAGGCATTAGTTTACCAGTAGTTAATAAGAATAATGGCGCCAGGGTTTCTGAATTTGTAGATGTTCATCAAACAGGGAAGCGAAAGGCGCCATTGACATTCTTGCCGCGGGCAAAGTCCTTCGATGAGGGGTCACGCCCTTCAACACTACGCACTATAACACCCAACCCTCTTCCTCGTTTCATTGCTTTTAATTTCGAACACTACGGTCTCATTGCTACTATCACTCGTATAAAGGGGACCCAATGGCCTCAGAAGAATACCCTACAAGCGTCTCTGGCGGATGTCTCTGTGGTTCAGTTCGCTACAGGCTGACATTTCCATCTGGCCATGACTGGAAGCGAAGCGTACGTCTCACTTCCTATTTCTCAGATCTCACTATACTAACCATCCCTTGGCAGTGCTCAACCTGCCAATGCTCCCAGTGCCGTAAGAATGGCGGCTCTCTCATTGCATGGCTTCATTCAGTCCCTGCCTCCAGTGTGGAGTTCACCTCTCAGGCGACGCTATCGCGATACCACGCGTCACCGGAAGCAGCACGGTGCTTCTGTTCCAGTTGCGGCAGCTGGCTCTTCTGGCGCAATGAAAATTCGGAAAAGATCAGCATGTCTGTTGGAACATTTGACAAGGAGGACCTCAAAATTTGGGGCCGGCAGTTATCGTATTCGGAGGTCCATGTTTGGTCCGAGGATGCGATCGAGGGTATCACGGATCATTTGCCTGGAGAGAAATGGAAGTATGATAATCAAGGAGAAGGGGCTGAGAGGATAGCATGAGTGGCACCACACGCAAGGTGTTTTCTATATATGGTTATATTCTTCATCGTGTGTTTGCTATAGAATAGTTTAGCCAGAAATGGTACTAAGAATCGTACTGGTGGTAGTGGTGGTGGTATCGTCGAGTATTCCCTTGAAAATGAATGGCTCTTTTCCAACGCCTGGCCAACAGCATATCCGCTGTTTCTGGCAGTATCTGTGCCGCATATCCCGTGGAAACGCCGAATATAAACAAATCTAAATCAAAAGGCCCAATGAACCAGAAGCTTTTTAGTCCTCTTCACTAATCTCGCTTTCATCCCCATCAGGGTCTTCTTGTTGGCTGTTCTCCAGGTTTTCGAATGCGTCCTCGAGTTCTTTGGCGAGATCGACTTCTAGTCCTTCCTCTCCCTCCTCTTCCCCGTCTACATCCATAGGATCGGGCCCATTGTCATATTGGCTACGATTGTTGACAGGGCTAGGCAGCTTGAACTCAGAATCTGGATCATCATCTTCCTCGCCATCGGCATCATCACCTTCAGACTCGCGCTGATCCATGAATTCATCAAAGCAGCGCACAGACGGGAAGGCAGGCGAGAAGTCAGTCCTACGCGCTGTGTTGGGGTCGGCGCCAGGATACTCGACAAGAAGACCACCATCGTCATCATCCTCGTCCTCGTCCTCCTCTTCAGGGGCTGGTGTACGCTTCTTGGGTTCGGCAGATTTTGACTGTTGGTTAGATTGAGGGACTGGTAATGAGAGCTCGATATTCCTGGGGGCCTGCTTCTTCTCGGGCTTGCGCTTGATATCCCTCTTCTGTGTGGTGGGTTTGGCACGTGCTTTGGCATTGGATTTGTCGGATGCACTCTTTTCAACCTTTGTGTTTGCTTTTGATGCGCTGTTTGACGCACTGTCAATGTGAGGATATTGACGACGGAGACTGTCAGCATCGGCGTTACCAGGCAGTCGGGTGACGTTCATGTTGAAAGTAGAGTCGACAAGATCGAGGATAAAGGCCTCGCGGCTGGGGTCGAAGTAAAGAACATATTGGCCACTATCTTTATTTCTTGTCCCTGTGAACGCATACTTTGCGTCGTTGTCGGTATATGTGAGATCGTAGGATGCGGTCTTTCCGGGGATAGAGGGTTTTATGCGAGCCAAGTTGGGGGCTGAGTCTGACGAGAGTGTCGGCTTGTGATTGTCTTGGAGTATTGTAAGTATCATGATATGACACGTCGAGCTTGGAGGTCAAGAAAGACTTACACTTGATACCGGTGAAGATCTCGTTGGATGTCTTGCCTAAGAGAGCATCGCCGAGGATGACGGGATAGTTGCCCGTCTTTGTCGGATCGATCAGGCCAGCCGCTGCCATACCTAGTTTGATGCGCGACAGGGCGTGAGGTAGCAAGGCGCGACAAATTGAGGGTATAATAATAATACTGGTTTCAATAATGAATAGTATGGTAGTACGATATATTTTCCCTGAAGGATATTCAAAATGTTATTGTCTCGAGTCGTTCAAAGTTCAAGTTGACGCGCAGGTTGAGGAAAGGGAAGTCCGGAGGAGGAGGGTCTGGAGTCTAGTAGAACCCGAGAAGATGGGGCCGAGTGGACGGGTTCAAAGTGGGGAGACGC
>NW_023501420.1:0-80381 GCF_013396195.1 Fusarium tjaetaba | reverse complement strand
TGCCAAGTCAGCTGTATTCGAAGCAGTCAACAAAATGATAGTGATAGCGACACGTAACCTTAGGCCCTCATGTTGATATTTTATTCACTGGTGTAGCTAATGCTGCGGTTCTCAAAGGCTGTCTCTTTGGCCCGGTACGGAACAGGTTCTGCCAGGACGACTGTCTCGGTACCTATGGGAATGTTTGATTCTGGACCCATTGGCAGTGACTCCATATCAATCTCGACGTTCAACAGAGTCTTAAGGATCACTTGACTGCCAGCTTTGCTCATCACTTCGTTTGCTTGCTTGCACAGCTCTGATGCCACACATTCAACACAACCTCGCTCACAGTGACAGTCTTCGACCCGCTTCAACGCATCCCGTAGTAGTTGGTCGACATGGTCAAATGCTTTCGTGCTGATACCTGAGCCTCCTGCACCACCTTTGGCATCGTAGAAAGTTAACCGTGCTGGTCGCTTCCGCTGTGATTCTTGTTTTGCAAACTCTTTCACTGCCGTCTTGCACTCTGTTCGTACATCACCAGGCATGCTGATAACGAAGGCTGGTAGTAGACTCATAATGGCATGCTCTGCAGCGTGAATCGCGGCGGCAATGTGAAGACGTCTCTCTTGGAGAATGCCCATCGCCTTCTTAGGCACATCGAGCCACATCCCCTTACTGAAACGTATGACTGGTGGATTGTCCACCTGTACCGCATCGAGCACTCGATTCTTCTTGTCGACCTTGAAGAATCCAAACACGTTTTGTTGGATCTTGATTGTTCCATAGTAAGCATGCGAACGAGAATTCGAAATTGTTCTGATGGCCTCTGTCTCCGTGGGATCGATATCAGTATAATCACGCTGAACAGTTGTCCACTCAACCTTGACCCTTTCCACCCTGGCCATTCCTTTGTCAGGCTGGAAGTCTCGTACAAGGTAGGGATTGCCCTGATGAAGGAAAATGGCCCCATCATAAAGTGTAAAAGTTGCTCTGGAGGCCTCCAGCTCCTCCAAGACAACATTCCGACCATTGGTGATATCTATGATAGCAAAGTGGTCATCTTCAGTGTCTCGTATAGCAACATACTTTGCAGGGACAGGGCGAAATCGATCATGACAATGATAAAAGCCCATGTCATCTTTTATTAGGCGTTCCATGCAAATCTTCGGTAAGTCTTTGCCAAAGTATTTTGCATCCTCCTTAGGGCGGATTGGCATTTCATATGCCGCGCATTGAATGTGGCCTTCACGCACAAGCATATTCTCCAGATCAACTTGCAACTCACAGTTGGGCTTTGTGAATAGCTCGTCTGGATTCTGCATGTAGTGCTGGTCTGTGGCAAATCCGTCACCGACCAGTATCGAAAGTGAATCCTTGTTGCGGCGGCCCGCACGGCCACTTTGTTGTCGCAGGTTGGCAATCGTGTAAGGGAATCCCCACGTCATGACACAATCAAGGGAGCCTATGTCAATGCCGAGCTCTAACGCAGTGGTTGCAACAATTCCAAGCAGTTGACCTTGGAACATCTCAGTCTCGATCCTGCGGCGATCTTGTGCTGTATAGCCGCCACGATATCCCATCACCAGATTGGTACATTCTGGCCGCCCCAGGTTCTCGAGCTCCTGCTTGATGGTGCTCACGAGAAGCTCGCATTGCGCCCGAACTCTGCAAAATGCTATGATCCTTACACCTCTTAGCATCAGAGCACAAAACAGTCGCGCGCATTCAAACTTGGTGCTGCCACGGCCAGAGGCAGGATCGCCAGGGTCTTTATGCGGAGTGTTCCAGCACAAAAACTCTTTCCTTCCGGATGGAGATCCATCGTAATCTATCAGCTGGACGTTTTCTATGCCGAATATTGTTTTGAAGTGTTGCTCTGGGTTCGCAACTGTAGCAGAACACGATATAAATTTGACGCGCCGGTTTCCCACGGCGGCACATATCCGCCTTAATCTTCGCATGATGAAGGACATGTGAGAACCCATTTGACCATTATAATAGTGCAACTCATCCACTGTTGACGATTAATATGCATATGGAAAGGGTCAATCAAAGGAAGTGCTTACCAACGACATATTTCAAGTTCTTCAGGTAAGATCTCCATCGTTCTTCCTGGGGTAATATGGTAATGTGAAGCATATCTGGATTAGTAAAAATGATTCTTGCTTGCTCTCTAATCTCATTGCGCTCAGCCATTGGAGTGTCCCCATCAAAAGTCTCTACCATAGTCTCTTCAAGACCAGGCATGTAACTCATCATCTCTTTCAAACTCCTTTTCTGATCCTGTGCCAAGGCTTTTGTGGGAAAGATGTACATTGCTCTGGAGTTGTAGTCCTCTTCGAGGGCACGAATAACCGGGAGCTGGTAGATCAAACTCTTGCCAGAGCTTGTCGATGTTGACACTACAACGTGCTTTCCATCATGGAGACTGTTGAGAGCTTCTGACTGATGCGCATAAAACTGTGTGATTCCCTTGGCGTTATATAGAGCGTTGACCAAATCCTGACTCAAAAGAAAGTCGAGGTCTCCATACACAGCCTCCTGCTTCTCAAATACTCGATGTCCATCAGGGACAATCTGCCCAGTATACCAGGGACTCTCCTTGAGCTCCTGTACGATTTCTGGCACTGTCATTCGTTCCTTTGGTATGCTTTCTGGTATTGAATCGGCTGCCTTTTCTGGGGCAAACTCTTCTAGGGCAGAAGGGACCGGGATGTATGCCTGTGTTTGTTCTTTGAGAGTTTCAAGTGGATCAGTCTCATCTTCGGAGCATTTGTTGAGGAAGGCATTAATGGCATTGGCGAATCTTTGGTTACGCCTCTCGATCAAACTGGTCATCTGTTTCTGGCTGAAAACGGGCATTCTCAGCTGCTCGTCTCTCAATTTTCGGTTCGGCTTCGTTGGCTCGCCAGACTTGCCTGGGACTTGTCTCTTCAAATCGCCATCGATGAATTCGAGGAAAAGGACTTCTCGTCCTGCAGGTTCAAGGTTCCGATCATGTTGTTTGTCAAGGCCATCCATGCCAGTGTATCCGCCCACTGAAGCATCATGCGCAGGAGCCTGAGACCTGAGTGATTTGCCAGTTCGGAAGACTTCGTCCCTTTCAGTACCTTTCACATCAAGTTGCAGCATGTTCTCGTCAACATATGCAAAGAAAAGACCCTCAGGGCGAATCGCTATCATGGAAGCAATCTCATCGACCAATAGTTCCCGCTTGATATGGGCTTCAACGGCAGATTTTATAGTGTCAAATGTCGTGGCCAGATGTTTTCGTGTGGTGCAAAAGGTGTAGACAAGATTGAGAGCTCGATGCGTTCGTTCAATCTTCTTAAACAATTCTGGCCATTCCACAGCACAGGGTACGAGTACACTGCTGGGTTCTCTGTTAAGGGCCGACCGTGATTTCCTTCCATTTCCTCCCCGTTTAGATTTCGAGCTGCTCGGCTGACTTGAAGTCGAACTCTCAGCTGTTGAGCTCTCGTCACCATCACGCTTGCGTTTTGCTCCTGTCAGTGAATAATCTGTGCTAGAACCAGTTCGGCCTGATATTTCCTTGCGTTTTGTCATGTCATTACTGGGAACTGAAGGAGTGTGCGAGGTTCGGCTGGGCTCATGATAAAATAAAAGCCGTTTTCAATACGTGAAGTGGCGACGTTATGCATCATGGTTCAAGTCGCGAAATGAATGCCAAGTCACGTGCATTAATTGTAATCTCGCCAAATGCTGAATGTGATGAGAAATACAAAGGCCAGCAGAAATGCAGATGTTATTGTATCAATCGAAGCGTGTTTACTTGTGCGAATACGACTGCATGGCCAGCACACGGCTGTAACTCCATCTCCATCTACCTTGTCCAGTGTCCAGGACTTATACCGATGGCTTCCCATGCCATTGTTAAGATACAGCAATGCTCCCCAAATGATAGCTATTTATAAACAATTCTATCCATGGTTCCGTGTAAAAGCCAGAAACCGACTAAGCTCTCACGGTGCATTGTATCAACATGTGTGCTCCAAGCCGGGCACGACTTTGTATCATTCTAGTCGTCTGCCCTGCATGCCATTTGTATAAATGGCGACTGGCTAGACTAACTCCCCTCATGTATCAATGCAAATCCCCGTTTGCGATTTTAATAGGGCTTGAGGCAGGGCATCGCCTTGTTATGAGGGTTTAACAGCTTTGCAAGAGCTTTCCAGACAGTGACTAACTGTTCTGGAGTTCTTTTTGAATGATTCCAATCTCATTCATGAAAAGCTTTGCGTTGGCAGCTGACATCTACATGACATTTGTCAGTTCCAAGTAGCATATAGGGAATCCAAGGCATTGCGACTTACTCTCATTGTGATGCTCACAGGTTTGGACTGTTCACCCTCGAAAGCAGTGAAGAGGATGCCAACAGACTTCAATGAAGCCTTTTCTTGGAACTTCATGGCGGCGACAAGCGCCGTGTTCAGAATGACTCGGTGTGTTTGATCTTGGCGCATGATGAGACGGGCAACCTTGTGGCCTTGGGATTCTCCTGCGGCCTCCTCATCCACTTCTAAAGCGGAAGCATCAAATGATCCAGGGATAACAGCGCCGTTTTCGTCGTACTCGACACAGGCCTGGGGTACATTAATTTTAAGCATCCCCGCACCTCGTTCTTTCCAGCCGGCCTCTTTGTCGTGGTAAAACATTTTGGCTCTCACAGAGACAACCGTTGCCTCCCCGGCTTCGCCATCGTTGACCTCGACTGGTAACTGTTAGTACTAAATTGACAAAGAGATGGATAGAAAACTCGCTTTTCTGCAACTTAAGCTTCTTTTTCTCGTCGGATTCCTTCTCTGGCGAAGCAGCACGTTCGGCTTCAGGGGGCTGCTCACTCTCCTCTCTTTCTTCTTCCTCTTCATCGCCCTCCTCGGATTCACTATCCGGGGCACCGAATGGCTTCGCAGGTTTCTCGCTCTTGAGGGGCTCCGCACCAGGCGCAGCGAAGCTCGAGAGAGGTTTGGTACCTCCAAGAGCAGATCCAAAAGTGCTTCCCCCAAAGGGGCTTCCGTTGCTTCCAGTTGATAATCCTGCAAAAGGCGACGCTCCTCCTGAGCTTCCAAAGGTCAGCTTAGGCGGCGCGGTGGGCTGTGCGGTTGTAGATGAGGGCGGAGAAGCAAATGAGCTAAGCGAGGGCTTGCCAGCAGCGAGTGACCCGAACGCACTTCCGCTCTGAGAGGCACCAAGAGAAGCAAAGGGCGATGTCCCGGATGACAGCTTGCCAAAGCCAGATGCCGCGAAAGCACTAGCAGATGTTTGCCCTTGGGACTTTTTTGTCGGTGATTTGCCAGCTTCGGTGTCTTTGGTCGCCTCATTGGAAGCAATCGTTGATGGCTACAAAGAAAAAATTAGTTCAGCCTCTACACTTGGCGAATAAAACTGCGGTTAGCATACCAAATCTGTGTCTTCGTCGCGATGTCGCTTCTTCTCGGGCTCGGTACGCAGAGCTCTATCCTTGGCGGAGTCCGATGATGCTACACTGTTCGCATCGTTTTCCTCAGCATTCTTGCTTCCCTCTAGTTGGTCATGCGCGCGCTTCTTCTTAGGAGAGGCGACTTGCTCCTTCAAGTCATTATCGGGCGCATCCGATGTGTTGGCAACATTTTCTGGACCAGACGTTGGGGGGTCAGAGATAGAGGATTGCTTTAGTTCACGACGAGTAGCGCGAGTCTCTGCGTCTTCCTTGGTCTCGACTTTGAGAGGTTCGTTCTTGGGACTGGCATCGGGAGCGTCGTCGGCCATGGCGTTCAAAGGCTTGGTGTGATGACGGCAGATTAACGACGATCAGCGACAAGAGGATTGGTCTTGATAAGGTGAAGACGTTGAGCTTTTGACGCAGAGTTTATAGCTGAGGATATAGAGCAAGACATGTAAGGTCCGAGAATCACCAGTGATGTATGAGCAAAAATATGCGCTGGACTTGGAATCAGGCTGGGCGCAGGTTGTCTGAGTTGGGTCACTCTTGGATGTTGGAATCGAAGGTTGAGTTGAGCGCTGCGTGGAGCCAATCAAACACATGCAGAGTCGCCAACGTCAAAATACTAAGCCAGAGCTAACCTAAACACCTGAGCCTGCTGTACCTTAGCTAAGGTATTCACCGCCCGCCTGGCGCCATTATCCACGTAAGTAGGAGGGGTAACAATGAAGGATCGAGATTGGACGTCATTTTTACGATTAAACAAAGACAAAATGATCACAGATAGTTGGGGAATATGTGAAACGCCCCGAAATACTGTACGGAGTATGTAAGTTGGCTTTATACTGAAACTTGATCCTTAACCATGAGTTTGTTCCACCTTTAAACAAAAACATTGCCCACACCATGCCTTGACCCATCTTCAATGGACCAAAGCCCGCCAGTTCGTATCTGATGTACATACCTAGGTAGTGCTTCTGCTTCGGGAGCAGGGATTGTGGCTTTGCTTTAGGTTCAATTGTCACACGACGAACAAGTTCATGAACTATTAGTAGTATGATTTATGGAAGAGTGGCCATCTCATATTATCAGCTTGGCATTTGCCCAGAGATCTCTGCATCTAGGATAGGATAGGATAAGGGACGACCCAATGGCTCGGTACCGTATCTCCACGTTAATCGCGCCAGGATTTTTTCCATTTTGGGAAAACAAACAAACTGCCAAATTCGACAAAGCATGCCATGATAAAAGTGATATGTTTGCAAAGAACAGTTCAAGAATTATAGAAATCAGTCCATAACACCACTCCGTCACCGAAATACTCAACACCGCAGTTCTAGTCAGGTTTCGGTTCGTTTCAAGTAAGGATACATCAGTCTAAATCAACCCATTTAACCACCCCGTCTTTTCGAATCGCAGCAACCGGATACAGTCACGTTTCCTCGTAATGAGCCCAGGCTTAGCTGATAAAGCATAGACAGCCAAGACCGAGGTAGAAGACAAGTAGAGGGTATACTGCAATGGCTACTCGGTTCTTGACAACTCCGCTGCCACCCAAAATGCTGACACCAGCAGCCAGAGACCAGCTGATGAGAACGATATATATGGGGATGCGAGCGATCCAGTGAAGACCCAGGGCAGACATCATAGCAGCAAGAACCAGGGGGAAAAGCGTATATCCGATGATGCAAACGCTCTGAGCGAAGGAGCTTTGAGCAAGTTAGCGAAGGTCACATGAGCAAACCCAGATAGCGAAACATACATGTTACCACCCAACAGTTTGATCTGTAGCGTCACGACAGCCTCGCCGAGCCAAATCATGGCAAAGACACCACTGAAGACAGCATCGCGCTGTTCGGATCGAGCGGTTATGCTCAGGAGAACACTTAAAAGAAGACAGAAGATCAGAGGGCCCCAGAGATCCCAGTCGCGAAGACCAGGAGTCATGTTGCTCTGGAGCAGAGCCTCAGCGTCAACCATACGGCTCGCCAGTCCAGTGAGTTCTTCCCTCGTCCCTGAAAGACCAGCGCCGCGGATGCTGGAGTAAGCGCCGCGCAGACCTCCCTCGTTATCGAACATAGTACCGCCCAGGAGATAGCGCGGGTAAAGCACTTCTCTGAGCTTTGCCCAGACAGCGAGCAGGTCGCGGCGCAGTGTATCCCATACAGACTCGTCAATTGTATTTTGGGGGGCTCTTCGGTCTTCTCCGGGGATTCGTGAAGTCAGATAACCTTCGTTCAACGGTCGCGATGATGAGCTGGAGCCAATGTTGCCTGTCAAGGGCTGACGGGTGTTGTTGGTCGCAAGAGGGTCGTCGAAGTCGTTGAGATCGGCTGGATCCAGGTCAGTGTCACGGAGTATTAAATAGAACTTTGTATGTTCCGGCAACAACAAGGCCCAGTGTGCGATCCCTTACCATCATCGGGGTCGATCAGGTCGTCCTCATCCTCCAAAGGTGGGTTGGCATAGTGCCCTCGAGCGCTGGAAGCTGACATGATATGTAGAGTTTCGCTTCGCTCGATTTGAACAATCAGCTAAGTATGTAATGAATGTTGTGACTATGTTTCCAGCGTCACAGAGAAGTCGTGGTTTCAAAATTGTGAAAGCTGATGAGTATGAAGCTGACGTACGTATCTCTAAGGTAAGGTAGGTAGGTAATAACGGCGAAACTTCCACGGTCGCCTCTCTAGAAACGACCCCTTGATGAAAGGTGGCCCAAGCTTCCCCTTCACTGCAGCCAATCATAGCGCCGTCTAGCTTAGGTACGCAGGGGGGGCTCCTCAAGGGCGAAGCCATTTCAATTGGATTCCTTGAATTACCTACAGATAATTCTAATCCAATCAAACACGCATTTGGTATGCGAGAAATGGAATGTCTTCTTGGAGGCCTGAGGGAAAACAAAATATATTAACCACCTTCCAGGTTTTTACTAATTCATATTATCTGTCTGACGATTCCAGCTACGCCATCTCATCCTCCTCGCTACAACATCAGTGCGACCCAAAGCTACTTCGTGCTTGAGAAACAAGCCCACAGCCGCTGAGCTCTTTGAGTTACAGGCAAAGTCAAAGCTCATTGACAAACACGCTATTCAACCCTTACTCTCTCATTTCATTTGTTCAATATTTCATGATCGATGATGTACGTCTCCATAATACTTTCCAGTAGGCTCAAACAGCACTTATTAATTCCATCCGTTTGGAGGATTATGGGGATGATCCTCGGCTGACGTGGTGGGAACTTGGGGGTTTCCAAGCCAATGCTGCCCGTCGCTCAACTGGCTTGGATGTAGGTTTACTGAAGAAGCCGCCATGTTGGAAGGATCCTGATGGTGTTGACGGCTGTTCTGGGCAAATGCCTCTTGGTTGCGCTGATGGGCCGATGGTTGTGAATACCATGGATTACCATGGCCATTGGCCGCATGGTTCTGATATCCCAGGCCGGTCGTAGTGTAGTCTGCTGTTCCCTCCATTGAAAACTCAGTTGATACCGAGTCCTGCTGATGGAACGATGGCTGTTGTCGTTGGGCTTCTTGAGCCCACCGCTGAGCAGCCTGGTTGTAAGGCCCTTCGTATGAGGCGTCTCCCGCTTCAGGGTCCCATATGGGAAGACCATCGGGAGGCTGAGCCTCTCCTGACGGCTGGCCATGACCATAAGATGCTATGTTTCCATTGATGCCCACAAGGGCCCAAGCAAATACAGCAACATCTCTAATGGATTGCATGAGCTGATCCATAGGGGGCCCACCAGCAGCTTGAATACCGCTTCGCAGTGGCATATGGTGCGGGGCATATGGAGCTTGGAAATTGTGAACAGCCTCGTGATGATACCGGGGATACACAGGTTGTTGCGCCCAAGGGGCAGCGAAAACACCGTGGTCGAAGGTAGAAGGAATTTGGGGAGGCTCAACACTGGGAATCTGAGGTCTTGCTCGGCGGAGGATAACGACAAGACCGTCAGAGGTACATGAGACGACCGCTTCCAACTCGACAGAAGGTGCCAAGTGTCGTGCTTGGTGGTTGCGAGATCTGCGTGCCTGGGACACGTTATCCTCAGGCGGTGGCGGCGACTGTGGTGTGAGAGGAGTCTGGTAACGAGTTGCTCGTGAGCTAGAGCCCAGGGTATTGGAGCTCGTAGTGCGGGATTCGCCTGATATTTCGTTGGAGGTAATGCCGTCCTGCATGTCCACATCAGGTTCTACCTTGATGGAAGGACCTGCCGAACCCCGCAGGGAGTTGGAATTCGAATCGAGATCCATGGCACCATCCAACTTAACACCACCTCCCTCAGAGTCGCTAGACCGGCGGCTTTCGGCACGTCGTTGCTGGCTCGGAGCCATCAAGCCGTTTCCAGATCCATTCTGGTCTGGGTGTGGACTGTTGGCGGTGCCGTTTCTAAAGTGACGGGGGCCCTCGCTTCCATTTCGTCCCACAACACCATCAATTGTCGACTCCTCATCAACATTGCTGTCTTCTTCCTCAAAGTCTTCGGGCCGTCGTGGATCGCGAGACCAGAATCGCAGGTAAGCAATGGAATCGTTGGCTTTCGCACTCTCGATGCACTTGAGTGCATCATCCAAGCAGGTCTCTCGGATGCATTCGTAGAAGCTCTTATGCTGAACTTGGTCGGCAGGAACGCCGAGGATGGAGGCGACAGCATCGGTTGCAAACATGATAGTCAATGTTCTAGTAAACCGATTAAGGATAAGAGCAGCTCGAGGCTCACGCTCTACAGGTGGCAACCTGAACTTGGGGGACAGGTGTTGCAACATGTGATATCGTGGGTCTCGAGGAGAGCGCGAGAAGAGACGCCGGACCTGTGGTGCGTCCAGAGCCCGTCCTGAATTCTGTTAATATGTGTAAAATGGTATATCAATGGGAGAAGGTAACTGCGGTGAACATACTCTCACTCTTGGCATCACGCCTGTAGATACTTATACAAGCAAAAAGGATATCGTGGACGATTGAGAAGCAGCATTCACTGCTTACCCAGCGACCGTCACGAGAGCGAAGACGTGCATAGTGCAAAACGGCAGCCTTGTCCAGCAAGACGCCACGACTATGGACGGATCGCGCGTACGGGATTTCATCCGGATGAAAGAACTCAAAAGCAGACTTATTGATGACGTCCTGTGGAGAGTATCCAAGAATTTCAAAGATGGAATCAGACGCGTAAAGGATATTAGCGTCAGGATGTAAATCTGGGTGAGAACGGGTTAGTGAAGGTCTGGGAGAGAAGATGCAGGGACAGAGATAACTAACTATGTATAGTCAAGAAAGTATGCTCCATGAAGTTGACGGTGCAAGAGCAGCGAGCTCCGCAACGAATTGGCCTGATAGGAGAGTTCTAATTGAAAGCGAGAGATAGCAGTGCGCAGGCAGGGCGTGTCCAGTGAATGTTGGCTAATACCAATCAATGGTCACTGGAGAGGCGAATACTGGATGATTGTTCGAGATCAAAGTTTAAGCGAGTGCGCGAAGGGACTCGACAGAGTCGAGGAACAGAAGAAGTGATGTAAGTGGATTGAAGGTCTCCCACCATCAATAAGTCTAACTCGCTAACTTGGGATGATGCCTTTTGGCGTCAACTGCCAGAGTGGATCTAATCGACAGTAGGTGTGAGACTTTGCGATCTAGAGGCGGGTAGTGGAAGATATCTTGAATGACAGGGCACGGACGTGGTAACAACGTCCGAGGCCCTAATGATATGGGTTTTAGGGACTAGAATAGAAGTACAATGTTTGGGAGTTGTTCAAGAAGAGGCAATTGTTGATCCGGTGATACAGATCACGAATCTCTTAAGGGGGAAAACGAGATTGACGATGATGGACAAAGCTGGGGAGTACTTTGGTCAAGTAGTAAAGAGATGGTGAGGCACTGAAATACCTAGCAGTTGTAGAGTTCTCTCTATGGTGCCTAAGAGCACTGAGGAGAATGAAGGATGAGAATAAATTGAGTTTTTGCGATTGTGAGATAGACAAGTGCGAGCAGCACAAGAATATATATAAAAGACCAAGAGATGGCTGTCAACTGTGAACCAGGGTTGTGCACGAATCCAGCCTAGGACATGGCCCCGGAGCAACGCGCATCCGGGAATGGGGAACTCAACAGTGTTATCTGTATCTATATGTGAGGCTCGACAAAGACAGGGAGTGAAGAGTGAAAAATGAAAAATGAAAAATGAGATTCTCCTCTGGGCTTAACCGGGGGCTTGAAGAGTTAGGGTTGGTTGGTTGGTTTGCGATGGATGTTTGCTGTTAATAAGAAGAGGCTGTCCACACTCGACGTCACAGCTGAAAGATTTGTTAGTTTAGTGCTCGACTATTATTGAGTCCAGTCCTGGTCTTTTGACTTGATTTTGAAATGCTCCTCAACTCCCTGGACCGCAAATGATATCGTCAACGATATACTCGAGAGACAATGTTGTTGTCGAAAAAGGATCGTCATCCTCAAGTACCTCGTCACGGAGGCTTATGCACCTGAGACAAGGTTGTTTGCAAGGTATATTCCAACCCCATCGCACAAAAGCTCAAGGCTAAGAGGGCTACACGAAATGCCACTTGCAGCGATGGTGAAGAAACCCCGAAGTTCGTCGGATGCACCGTTGACGGGCGGCGGATTCATTCACCGTTTGTATGTATGTAGGTACAGTACCGTCCTGTACCTTGACTACCTAGGTAAGTAGGTATGTATACCTGGGCAGACGAGACTGGAGGGTGGCCACGATGTGTTACTTGGTTACGTATTTTGTGTGTGGTCTTGGTATTGAGGGAAAAAGCAAGAAGGTCAACAACGCCATCCTTGACACTCAATGGCCGAGTTTCGAGAATAGAGACAACAAGAGTCCCTTTCTCTGCTGCAGGTTTGTCCGGTTGGGGAACTCGATGAATGGAGAAAACAATTGGGACAACCAACCAAGCCACCAACCCTTGAAAAGCTGAAAGAAAATGGCTTGCAGTCCTCATTGTTCTCATGACTCGAACCGTGCAAACTTTTTGATAGGCAGGTTTGTCTGATCTCGGTACATGTTCCCTCTTCACATTAGTGCTGTGGCTTTTCTTTTTTGATGGCGGGGAAGGGAATGAGGAATGACGTTGAACAGAATGACGAGTAAGATTAACCACCATCTACGGAAGAGGAATAGTTGTCAATCGCTGAAAGACAGGGACCACAATTAATCGCCGCTCCGATGTCGAAACAACATAGCTTAAACAAGGATCGAGTTTTTTGTACTATCAATCGAGAAATTGGCTTTGTTTTCTCCGATACTTTCCTCAATTACCACTCAGGGATACATCAGCTGCTGCATAACATCCATTATAATCCAGTGTTTCAAGATGAGGAATAACTTCTACAGATCATACAGTACTGTTGTACCCGGACTAGCAGATACCTCCACTTGTGACACAATTCCTTGTTGCCTCATCTACAACAGGTAGTCCACGGCGTAGAACAAGGAACGCCCTGTCTCTTCCTATCTCTCATACTAATCGTCACACTTTTGCATGACCAGATCCTTCGTTTTGTCTGTTGTGCCACAATATGCCATGCCCCCATCCGTCTCAGCATGTCGTGTCCCTCGAAACTCCACCGTCCACGCAACAGCGTTATCGCCAAAGAGGGAGCAGCCGTTGTTGCTTTTGTGGCCACCTCGATAATGCTCTGCCCCCAAGTAGACATCTTCGAGGACGTGTCCATTGGAAGACCCTTGCGCTGGCAGAGTGTAACTCGGACCCGGTCTTGGTCCTACTGTAGTCTAGGGGATGAAGCTCATTCTTCAAGCGCGGGATCTGGTCGTCGGTTGATGGCGCCTTTCCCGTCGTACAACCCTTTGGATAACAGACAACGGGTGGCTAGGTCATTTCGCCCTTACTCAAGCCACAAGGGACCAGTGGACGGATGACTTCAATCCCGGCCCAGCCCATCTCTCGATGGAGCAGCGACTGATACTGCAAGACGGTCCTTGTGTCCCTCAATAGAAGCTAGACGAGATTTATCGGGAAGTCGTTGCGAGGACCCTTGAACAACCGTGCTGTCATGGTGGGTGGGTGGCTTGCTGTGCTCAGTTGCAAGTCCCTGACATTGAGGATCGACAACTAACTAGGACCTCGATAGTGAGGCTAGTGTGACGGATGCTTGATTAGTTGAAAGGTAGCCATCCAATCTTTGCGCATCAAATATTACTGTGACCGTGAAAATGTAGCCAGTAGTCACGAAAGTGCAGGCTGACACAAAGTGTAGTTGCTGAGATGGCTCTATATAGCAACCTGAATTAGATATGGAAACCGGCAGACATCTTGAGCGTTATGGACAAAGCGTACGGAGTACAGACTCTAGATCTATCATGGTCATGAGATTCATGCATCAATGCTACACACAGGATTGCGAGATGGATACGAGGTAGAGGCACGACGATGCGGGTGTTACGAGTGACTGTGCATCAGAATGACAGTGAGTTCCCCCCAAACACCACGTTTGGATCGGATACGATGAGATCAGGCACTCGGCTGTACGAGGTGGTGATGAGTTAGGTGAGATTCTGTATAGGCATCTCACAGCTCGGCCCATTTCGAGATGTATGGGTAATAAAATGTCCCAGCTCGCAACATTCGTTTCTGTGGTACATATCTAGACTCATACGAGGCACCAAGAAAGTAAAGTCTATACTTTTGTTCTTGATATGCAAAGCCACAAGCTCTTGGACTTGGGAAGCTGGCATTCAAGAGGTAACAATTGCGCAACTGACTTTGAGAATGATTCTGCGGTGCTGCAGGTTCTGCAGGTTCTGCAATGGAGACTGGTCTTAGAATATGAGCGACATGGAACAAGTGGAATAATTGGTGATATGTAGTGCAAGATGTTTTGAAAAAGCACAGTACAGTACTCTGCAGCCAGGAGGAAATGCTCCATGATCATGAGGATCCATCTCTTGACATTGACAATGAGAACGAACCTAAACCTAAAGCAAACTGGTGGCCGTTGAGACGTACGTTAGATACCCGTCATTGGTCTGATAGTTGACTCTTCATCCCGGGCTATTTTTATGGAATCAAGTTTCAGACTGTCTGATGATAGAGTAAGGTAGGTAGGTAAGGTATCTTTAGATTTAGTGAAGTTGGTAATTAGAAGGAGCCTCAGGTGAGAAGAATCGATTGCTTCGCCAATGAAGGCTCCCGCTCGTTGATTCAACCAACCAGAGCCTGCGCTTGCTCAGTACCCAGATCCACTCCTCCTACTAGGTACTAAAGTTACCTCTAGTCTTCGCTCTTTCTTTCGTCAACACAACATGAAACTAACGTAGCATCATTGAACTCGACGCGCATCGCGTTAATGATTGTTTTTCTTGACCCTGGATTTTTAACGTGAGAACGGCAAAGAAAGATAAATGGCGGCTTTTAACTATATTATTAATCTCTGATATTCGCGAATCAGACCCCCAAGATTTTGTTTCTTCTCTTGTCTCAGGGCGCTGCTCCTGAGTTCTCCCAACCTCACATCTCACGTTAAAAGCCTTCCAAGGATACAACATCAGGCACGGAAGCAGTTTTTGTCTACACGCCCAAAAGGAGAAGATATCCTCTCGTCATCTCGTTGCGATTCTCATACCACCCTGTGTGCAACATTCTGAGGCCGTATCTTTGCTAAGATTCGTTGCCAAAACATAATCTTCGACAGTCACTGTTGATTAGCCAGCCAGTATGGCTATCGCCGATGATAATGCCTTTGAGCTACCCAAGCTTCGTTCCTCGTTCTCGCTAGAAGTAATCAACAGCAACCCCCATAGAGTCTTTGAAACTAACAAATACAATAGAACGACACAGAGTTTCTCGAGAATGACAACGTTGCTGGTATAACCCCCCTTTTTTTTTTCGTTACACTCAATAGTCGATGCATTGTCTTTTCTAACACGAAAACTATCTTCTCTCAAACATAGAGTTCTTCGATGTCAAGTTCTGTCCTTATCAGCCGCTTGATGCACAACCTGTCTTTGCCGCCATCAGCAAAAAGCATGTAAGTCTCCCCGAAGGTTGTTCAACTCTGACGGAATGAGCTCTCACACGTGCCTAGGTGGTTATCTGTACCCTATCTCAAACAGCTGACAACAACCCATGTGAGGTCCTCTCGGTGATCAGAGATGATGATGTAGGTATTGCTTAATGTGCTCTACCTGCCCGTTACCGTTTGATAACACTGTCTAGGAGGAGGCTTCCGCATGCTGTTGTACTTGGACAAAAGATCCCGTAACAGGCGCCCCCTACCTATGCATTGGTGGAGTCGATGCCAAAGTCAAGATCTATGATGTTGTGAACGGGAAACTATACAGGGTATCCTCTATTCCAAGGAAATGCTGTGCAATGGCCGTCGCTGACTCTTTCTTGCTTGATTCTAGTGCCTGACTGGCCATGGAGGTGTTAGTTCATCAGCTCCAATTTGCCACGCCTTGAGACAGAAACTCATTTGAAGCAGGATGTCAATGATCTAGCAACTTCGCCTGCCGACCCGTCTATTATCGCCTCCGCTTCTGGTGACACGAGTATTCGTGTCTGGAGTCTTGACCCAGTCCACGCAAACCGGCCCTGCTTGGTTATCCTTGCCGGGGAAGGTCATTCGTGGGATCTACTGAGCTTGGTGAGACTTTTTACGTTTCATCATCGTCTTCCTGCTGAATGCTGACAACTGTTGCTAGGCTTTTCATGACACTGGCCGGTACATTCTGTCTGCTGGACATGACCAGATTATCAACCTGGTAATTATGCTTTAACAAGCTTCAAGCGGACTTTTCTAACTCATTAAAGTGGACACTCCCAGATCTCCCCAGCCAGGCCATCACAACCCCTGTCCGTGTCCATTATCCTCACTTTTCGACCTCAGCAGTCCACAGTGGTATCATTGATTGGTAGGCTCTGTGCTCATATCTGATGATCTGGATGCTAACACGGTATAGCGTGGCCTTCTACGGTGACTATATCCTATCCAGGGCATGTCATGACAATGTTATCTCACTTTGGAGAATAGAGGGTTTCTCTTCTGCAAATCCTCCCCCTCCCCAGAGCATGGCACCGACAGCTCAGACAACCGTTCCAACCAATTATGACGAGGCGAGCCGTCTCACACGTTCAGCGTTTGTCCCAACGATGTCTCCCCAGTGCCCTGCTCAGTATACCATGCTACTCCAATTCCATACCCCCAACTGTGGCCCGCAGTTCTTCATGCGTTTCAAGCTACATTTTGTGCCAGACCAGCATCCAGTTTTAGCATTTTGCAATGCAGGTGGGAATGTTTTCTTCTGGGATTTTGAACGTTTGCTAGCATACCGAGAGTTCATGGAAGTGCTCAAGGACCCCAACAGGGACAGGAGTAAACCAGTTCCCCATCCAAGTTGGATGCGGCTTGTGAAGGGTCGACCCCCCAAGACGGACTCTCATAAAGGCCGGAGCGGAGGGGCCGACAAGGACATTCCGAGCGCCTTCCGAGCAGACGCAATCAGGCTGAGCGAAGAGATTGGTGACTATAACGCAGAGACCTTAGAGACGTGGGCGTCGAGGTACAGCCAGGAGGATCCTCATGAGCCTTTGAAGGCACATAAGACCGAGTCTTCATCTGCCAATTTTGTGGGTCGACAGGCAGCTTGGAGTCCCGGAGGAGAGTGGTGTGTCGTGGTGGGAAGCTCGAATCAGGCATTGATTCTTCAGCGCTGGGCTAACAAAGGGTCAGCATCAAGAGCATCCGCCTCCGCTTCTGTATCTGCCCCTCCGTCCGCTCCCCCATCTGCCCTTATCCAAAACGGTACGAGTTAGTATGACGGCCGAAGGATACACTGACCATCAACAAGACTAGAGACCCCTAATCGGTAGACTTGAATATAGTGGAATAGAAGTGTCTCCCTCGACATCACCTGAAGGGTTCAAAGCTTTCCATGCAGCTTTGTCCAACTCGCCTCCATATGTGATGATTCTCTCCAGGTGATTTCTGGCACTCTGTTGTTCCATTAGTCTTGATTTTTGCACTTCTTCAGCCTGATACTGCGAGACGGGGCTGATGGGAATGACTAGATCTGCGATGTAAAAAGAGGCCATGGCGTGTAATCGAAGATAATGCTGATTTCTTGAGTACGGCATATTCTGCATCAGCACATCCATCCTCTTCGTGATGTCCTTCATGATGGATAATGCCTGGAATCGCAGCTCGTCCTTCTTGTAAAGCTTCCTCGCTTCCACGCTGTCTGTTTCGTCATTTGTGATGCTTTCATCATTGCCGAAAGACTCTCGGCGAGACTCTTCATCAATCTCGCTCTCTAGCCGATTTAGGGCCAGTATATGTTCGGTATGAGTATTGTAGATTTCGCAGCTAAACAGAGCAATCCAGAAATCTAAAGCTGAGATGATCTTTGGGGTCTTGTAGTCATAGGGATGCTGCTGTATCAGGGTATCGAAGTAGCCTTTGACCTTGCTCATATTAGCGGCCCGGCCCCATCTCTTGGTAGACTTTAGCTGAGTCTCATGTGAATCATTATCTTGTTGCGAAGTTTCTTCACCTTCACGCATGAGAATTTCTGCACCTATGGCCCAGAGATCATGATGTCGAATATCGATAGGGAGACCAGAAGGACGCAGCTGCAGAATAAGGCCATATGCACGAGATGCCTTAGCTATCTCCCCTCGATCAAGAAAGTAGTGAATAGACTGTAAGAGGACATCAAAATGACCGCCCCGCTTACGACTTGTGGGTTTCTTAGACTTTGGGCGCGCTGCTTCGTCTCCTTCCGTTTCCGGGTCTTCATCACTCTCAGCTTCAATAGAAAAGGTTTCATCCGAGGAGATACCGCGATGTGGAAAGTCGCGTATGCGCTGTGAAGGATTCTGATCCGTCTCTGAGAGACCGGCGACAGCGAACTGGGCAACTACACCAGGAGAATGGCTGAGAGGGTTGATGGAGCTTTGGGGCATTGAGCTTGGAAAATCGCCATCTGTTGTTTCTAGCCGTTTGCGTTTCTTTGATCTTATTTGTTGTGAGAATGATGGCGGATCGAGTAAGGAGGAGTTCATTCTGCGGTGGAATTGCGTGACGCTGAGGTTGATGCTAGTTGATGCGAGAGATCTTCAAAGTCTTGCCAGTACGGAGTACGGATAGTAGCTAATAAAATAAGGTGGTAGTAGGTTAGGTAGGTTAGTAGTTACTTGTCTACGGCACAAAGCCCCACTCATGTAGCTTAACATCGTTACTTCGAATCGTAAAAAGACAAACACTTCGTCTGCAACTGTCTTCATAACTTAGGTAACCTGATGCAATGAACAAGCAGGAAGAAAACTGAATGCACTTCGGTTTGGTAAAGGCGAAGCACGTTAAAATACCGTTAAAAGTTGATGTCATGGCTTCACATCCCAGTTCATCAGTAAAGCTCGTAGGTTCGTTTATATTGACCTAATCGCAAAGCCCAGCGTAATCATCCTATGTACATAAATCCCCTCTACTTTTACAATTGCTTTATCTTCCGCTGCTGGCTCTGTTTAGGTTCGGTCGAAGTAAGTCCACTGACCAGGGGCAGGCTTCTCCTCGAGATCCTCCCAGCTATAAGCTATTAGTAAGAACTCCAAACTGTTGATATACTCGTCGCAACTTACACCCTGGTCTTCTCCATGGTCTCAACTAGCTTAAGCTCGCCCTCAGCGACTTGAATAACCTCCTCGATAAGGCCAGCTCCGATCTTCTGCTCGAGCTCGTGGACCCTGTCGTGTAAATTAGCCTGTCTGTCATAGTTTCAGTTATGAATGTCGAGGGATGACGTACTGGTCCGCAGTCATCTGAGGCTCATCTTCCCACTCAATCTTCTCATGATCTTCGAGAGGCTTGCGCTCTGCCCAGGTAACCTGGTCCTCTCGCTCCTTTTGTGTTCGAATTCCCTCGTACTCAGGGCCCTCATCCTCCTCGCCATTCCACTCCTCGACTCGGATATCGCCCGCCTCGTGCTTTCGGCCCACCACAAAGATCTTGTCGCCGAGCTTAACAGTATGAGCTTCGCTACCGTCAACGCGGCCGCTGGCCACTCGGAACTGAGAGGAGTTCTTGCTGACAAGCTCCTTGGCGCGAACCGCCCACTCGTTGTAACCTGGAGGGACCATCTGCTCAACGAGAGACATTCGGTGCTTGGTGACAGCCTCAACGGATTGACGGTACATGGAGGTCTCGGGGATGCTCTGGAGCTTGCTGAGGGTTGTGCCGTACAGGTAGAGGAGGGTCGATCGGGGTGTGGCATGAGTCCATAGACCAGTGAGACCGGTGGGAGTACCGGCCTCTAGGTAGCGCGCAAACACACGAGCTGTTGGCCTCATCCTGGCGAGGTCAATTGCGGTTGTTTCGTCGTGACTTAGTTGACGGAATGGTCAGAGGAAATTGAATTGACCTCATTGGACTCTAGACTAGACGCCCCCAGCATTGGCGTCTCGGAATGCACGTGCGAGCTCACGTGACTCTTCAAGCTGACGAGTTAATGCCGGATCATAGAATATGTAGTTGTAGGTATTCACCATGGCCAGGGAAAACTCAAGGTTTCGCGTTGACAGTATGTCGCAGTGTTGCATGTCAGCTATTAATAGAGATCACGCAAGTCTATTATCGTCGAATCCATTCACACCACATCACCACGTCTCTATATCTTGAAGCTAGCAATAGACTCATAAAGTCCGTTGCGAGTATAAAGAAGAAGAAAAGAAGCCCTCGAATCTTGAGTTGGCTGATATCTCAATACCCGAATCAAGACAATATCCTATACCTTCCAGACATATAACTTGGATCTTGACAAGAAAATTGAAAAAGAAACACAGCACGCGTTTGCGTTCGCTCATATCATGGACGTAAAGTCCGACTCGGCGTTTGCATGCCGCGTGTTTGAACGACACATAGTTAAATCAAACATTCCTTTCTCACTTACTTAGGAAGACTCCTCGCGGCTCTTTCGGTAAGCGGCCTATAACACAGCATGTCAGCCCCTTTCTACGTGTCTATTCTCAAAACCCAGAGGCACGACGCACTTCTTGCTCAGACTGGAGGCCCTCGATAACGGGGGCGAGCTCGGTGAGAATCTCGTATGCCTTCTTGTGGTACTCAATCTGTGCGGAGACAAGTTCGGCAAGGTTGCGCAGGGGCTCAGGTGTGTCAAGAACCTAGTTTTGGTCAGTACGGTCATCCTAGATAATCAACTATTTCGTGTCAACTCACATTCTTCATGACACCAACGGCCTCCTCGGTCTGAGTGACAAACTCATCCTCAGCCTTCTCGATTTCCTCCTGAGCCTCAGGGCTCAGCTCCTGCTCCTCATGGGGCTGGTCGCTGTGGGCATGGCCACCCAGCTTGAAAGTAGTACCCTTGGCATGAGCCTTGACGGCATCTAGGGAGAGGCGAGAATTTTCGACGTTCTTGCGGGCGCGGGTAGCGAAAGTCAAGTTGGTGTTGAGGGTAGTGTTCCAACCAGCAAGGAAACGGCTCTGGATCTGGGCATCCTGGGCAAGACGGGCCTCACCAACACGCTCGCTGGCAAGCGCGTACTTCTCCAGGGCGGTTGCGAGGGGGTCCTCTCCGGCGCCGGTGTGGTGCTGGTGGAGGAGCTGGCTGCTAGCCAAACTGGCACGAGCGACAGCATGGCTGAATGTCTTAGGTTGAGGCTTGGCGGCGGGAGGAGCGACGAGGGCAGCCTGGGCTTCGGCGGGAGAGGTAGCAGACGAGAGAAGGCTGACCTTTTCGCTGACGGTGCGACCAAGGTCCTGGAAAGTCTCCTTGATGTTGGGGGGGTAGTCGTAGGCCTCGTTAGAGTACTGGGAGCTATAAAAAGCATGTTAGATCACCAACACCCCTGGCATGTGATGGCGCAGGCAGATATCCAGTGGACTTACGTCACGGCAAGCATCTTCTGGTGGGCTTGCTTGAGGGCATCGACGCGCTTCTCGAGATCGATGTAGTCAGGAGGGAGTTGGGTCTGAAGGCCAAATGTAAGAATACCAACTGCGCGATAGAGTGCAAAAGGGCTCAACCCACCTTGTCCTCAGTTTGACCGAACTGCTCCTTGGTGTACTGGAAGGTACGCGACGCAAAGGGGGTGATAGAAGCCCCAAGGTTGCTATTTGAATATGGTGAGCCAGAGATTCGATCACAACCAGCACTTTGAGGAACAAGATTGCGCAACTGTGCTATCTTGTTAATTCCAGGGGACCACATACGAGAGGTTCTTTCCAAGGTTGGTTCCAAAGTTTCCGAAATCCATTGTGTCGGTTTGTCCGGGATAATTGAGTATTAGATCGGTTGTTTGTTGCGAGGTCGATTGGAGATTTGGAAACGTGAAAAGGGGATGTTATTGTTGCGTCAGCGTGGATTGAGGCAGAAGCAGGTAAGGTAAAGGTGAAGGTCAGGTAGGTTGGTCTGGTTAGAGATGGGAACGCAGTCACAATAGACAACCCCACAACAGCAGCCCAGGTACTGTAGCTGACTGGAGCCTTGAGTTTTTCCCTTTTCCAGGGGCTCGAGGGGTTCACAGGCTGGCCAAGCATCCATCCCAGGGCATCCATTTAAAACGGGCCCGCCTAGGCGAGTGCGGATCTCGAAAGGTGGCCCTAGCTGTTCTGATAGAGCAAGCGGGCAAGGTAACTAAAAGGTACCGGTGCAAAACTCCCTAATCATCAGCCACAACTTATGGAAGGGTAACTCAGATCAGCCGCTACCGCAAGAAACTACCTATAGTATCTACATACCTACTTACTATACCTATAATAGGTACCTGGTAGGTAGCTTTCTGCCTGCAAAGATAAGCCGCTTTGATGACGAGTCCTCTTGACGAGTCCCTTTTGCAGGGGGTTTTCACAACAAATCTGGAAGCAGAAAACCACAAGTGAGAGGGTATCCATCGATCAGATCAACTGATCATTGTACTGGGATAAATTATAGATCCGATGTTCTTTTAGGCTCCGTAAACATTGCTCGTGGAAACATTTGTTCCGCCTCTTCCTCTCTGAATCGCATCAGAGCTATATACTCCCATCAATCAATCCAAAATGTGTTTATTGTCAGCCCAAGAAGGTTCGACTCCCCTGCATACTGACTCATAGTCTCGCAAAATAGGACTTTGGTTGTCCAAATTGGGTGTTGTCCAGAACATAGTCCAGTTACACCCAGACAACTTACTGGTACCCAAAGATCGCTCAAAATACCACTTGTTCACCGGGTTATCCTTCCGACTTCTCCACGATACACCGTCAGGGAGACAGCCTCGCACCA
This sequence comes from Fusarium tjaetaba, assembly GCF_013396195.1. Taxonomy (NCBI): domain Eukaryota; kingdom Fungi; phylum Ascomycota; class Sordariomycetes; order Hypocreales; family Nectriaceae; genus Fusarium; species Fusarium tjaetaba. The sequence goes on along the minus strand of NW_023501420.1, from coordinate 57,691 downwards.
TGGCGTTGAAAACAATATCAGCACAACCACCACTGCCCTGGCTCTTCCTCAGGACGGCGAATTTGTCAAGATACGGAACGTAACGGCCTTGCTCGTACGCTGTCTGGTCGTCCAAGCCTTCGGGTTTCTCCCACGTCAGGATGGCGCCGCCTTCGTATTCTCCAGCGATGATCACGCCAGCCAGATTCTCGTTGACTCTATTGAGATAGTCATCCACGTCCAGTTTTCTGCCAAATGAGTCCTCGATGAGATTGACCAGTCGAGGGAGGTCGATGCACTTATCGGTCAAGCGGAGTCTCGGACTTCCAGGCTTGGGCGGAACCCATGGATTCTCCCGAGGGTGAGGGAATATTCGAAGAGGCATACCCTTTTTAAGTAGAGTAGAGCCTCCAGATGCCCCCACCGTGGGTTCCCTACCAGAATTTGTTGGTGCGCGCGCCATCGGGAGGGACGACGAGAAGACGGGCTTGTCCGTGAGAAGGTTGTGCAGTAGTGGGTTTTTCTTCCTCCGAGTTGTTACCATACCACCGATTCCAAAGAGAGAATCAGACCCGACAGCTTCATTGGGCTCAAATGACGTTTTCATAAGATTGGCTGCAGCGTCAGGTGTAGTAATGAGAGCAGACGAAGTATGTGGTAGCATCGTCAAAGCATCTTTAGCAAGGGCTAAATTCGCGGCATGTGCAGTGATCGAGGCGCGGAGGACCTTGTCGTCTGCTAGGGGGGATCCGTCAGGGCCCATGAGTTCTTTGAGAATCGGTTCATATTCTTGTTCCAAGTTAATGAACCGATGGGATGCACCAGGCCGGCCTGTCATGGGTGTTGCCCCAAGTGGATCAAGAAGAATGATTCTCTCTACGAGAGCAATGGGTTTTCGGGGGGCAGCATCGGCCGCAGCAGATGTGTCAGCGTTATTGGACTGCTGCACGCCTGCAAAGTACCTAGTGAGAGCCAGCACAATTTGATTCGAGTCGGCAGGCTGGGGCGGACGGGTTTCATCGCGGCTGACCACAGAAGGGATCACCGGCATCATTCGGTGGTGCAGAATGTGGTTGATAAAGGCAGGATCGTCAAGTCGGATATCAGTGGGCTGTGATCTGCCCGTCTCTCCGATGGGTTCCGAGCCCACAAACGCATGCTTTACAACACGAGCGCCATGTTCTCCGAAGCTGTCGATGGCTTCACAGAGGCGGAAAGCCTGGTCTTGGAAAGTCATGCGAGATTCATCAATACCACAGTCAATGACTACGACGCTTAAGAGCCCGAGCTTGCGCAACTGAGACAGCGTATTTGCTACCCCCGCCAGAGTTGTGGCATCGATCTCTTGTGGGACACGAAGCTTCATAATAGCAACATGCGGGGGCACTATGCCCAGCGGTTCCGTTTCCTGCTGCGGATCGCCCTGGACGAATAGAGGTGCATCCGTGAGAGACTTTGGGTTCTTGCCGGTGTATTTCTGAAGATATCCTTTGGCATCTCGTTTGGTAGCTGATACTTCCAAGACGGAGACAATGAAGTCCTGTTAACAATTAGATCAGTCGTGCAGTGAATAGATTTTAGGTGGCATACTCTATCAATGGCCTTTTTTTTGGCAAGTGCTGTAGAAGCTGCCGACATGCGACGAGTGGCACCTTTGCTGAGACATGGCAAGGAGATGTTGTTGCCGGATTGTGAAGCAAATCCGCGATATCGGGGTCGAATCGGGGTCGCGATGTTATGTGAAGATTTAATGAGGCGTGAGTCGGTAGATGGTGCACAGTGGCCACATCGAGGTGCCTGCTTCAATACGCGGGGCCAGCTCATGATGTCCGGCAGTGAGAACTTTGTGCCTGGTTCTTGGCAGGCCGGTACAGAATAAGGTAATAGAAGAACTTGAAATGAGCCTTTGTCTTAGTAAAAAAAAACACCTCCCCCGAATGACCTGCGATTTCATATGATGTAGGCGGCCGTAGGGGGAGAAAGTTCAATGTTAGCTGCAGAGCATCGCTGGGCAGAGAACCCTAAATGGGGGAGAAGATGCAAGAGAACAGTCGTGACAATGCTATGCTTTCTCGTGAGTCAAAATTCAACGAGACGAATGGAACCGGCACTTAAGTTATCAGATGCCCGGGTAGTGGAGGTGTAGCGACTTTTTTTTTGGTTGGCGGCATGTGGGCGATAAGCTGATAAGTCCCAGGTTCAATGCCGATGTCGCTGAAGCCTGAAGATGACGATGAACGTTCCATGTGACAAGAGGGAAGGTGCCCATGTAATAGTAGTACATAGTACCTAGGTAGTTAGCGAGCAATAAAACAGAGGTTGCTCCCTCATTTTACGATTCGAGGCTAGGTAGGTAGCCACTTACACGGCCACTACCACAGCAAGACATGATATATAAAGCTCAACACAACCTACCTTAGTAGTTTGACCCCTCTCAGAGATAGGCATATGTTCAAAATTTCTCATCATTTTGAAGCATTCTGGTTTTCTTGCATATCTCGCAGACAATACCAACATACAATATCTCGGTCAAGCACTACCTAACGAGTCACTGATGATAGAAGAGGTCGGAGTCAAGCGTCGTATCGATACTGTATAGCACATTCAGCCAGCGACTATTCAGAATAATGAGCCAGAAGCCAATATAGCGATGGTAGATAGATATTTAGGTATTCAATACTAGAAGAGTTTCACCAATAAGATAGATTATTTGCAGAGAGGAGTTGTGCCCATGTCACGATCTTATCCTACTACATACATCCAATCCAGAGTATCTGCTTCGGCCTGAAAGGAAAGTTTTTCTTAAGAAAAGGACTCCAATACCACCGGATGCAAAAATTTCGCCAAATATATATGTATTAATCATGCTCTACAGCCTGCAAACAGATCTCTTCCTGCCACTTGTACATAAGTGTTGCCCCACCTCGCGACATCATGCGGCAGAGGCTGGTATTGAGCCTATCAAAACTCATGTTTCATTCGCAAAAGGAATGAACGGCGTTTTAATGCCGAGTTTCAGCTTCCAACGTACTAAAGCCACAATATTGGGCGCTCTGCCATTAGCGCGGACTGATAGCATTTCAATAGTCTGAATCAGAGCCGATATATCCGGGTCAACTCGAGACTTTCCCTACCTGTGAGGCTTACAATCTTTTGACTACAACATGCTATTCAACGGTTGGATATTTCTTTTAGAACCGGCAAGGCTGCGAGACTTGTCACTCCAGATATGCATAAAGAAAACCTTGTTGCAAGGGTGCTGGCTAATATATATTAGCAATATAGGCAGTTATTAGTTGATGAGTGAATGAGGATGGCAAGAAAACGTTGTGATGGTTGCTTTGGTAAAGGTTGTAATGTCTACACTAACACCACCGCCCTAGCTGAACAGCAAGTCAGAGGCCCTTCTCAACGCCATCTTTTCAAGGGTCCAGGACGAGACCCCAGCTCAGTCGTGAGATAAGGCTGACTGGGGTAGAAGGAGGGAAATATATATGGGAATGTTATTATCGTTCTGATGTGTTTCCTCCGTAGCATCGATCTACACAGACTATCTCGTTCTGCAAACGGCACATCATGATCATAACCTCGATAAACACGGCTGTAGTCCGAGTGGTTCTTCGTGTATATTTCCTCGTGGTCCTTGCCCTGACAGGCTTCTTTGTACGCAGGGTTCTCCATGGACGCAACAAGCTTCGCATATTGGGTGGAGGTAGCATCCTGGCCACGCGGGCACTCAACTCTCTTGATGGGCTGGACCTTTTGCTTGCTCCCCTGAAACTCCGAGCTCTACCCAGCGGCGCATTTGGCTTCTCCTTCTTACTCTTCTTGTTTGTCCTGGGGAAAGCTGCCGATCTTCTCACGTCCTACCTCGTTGTCAACCACTTGATCCAATCACGCTGCTCGTTCGGTCAGGGCCTTGTCTTTGACGATGGTACAAATCTTCCCATGCCTCCATTCAACGGACGGCCTTTCCAAGTTGTGCAGAATGCACAGCTGTTGGCCGTCAATAACTCATGTCCTTATGGTATCTACAAGAAACTAAATACCGATTCAAGCCTCTGTCCAGAGAAGAGAGACATTCTCGGATCATGGAACTGCAACATCGTCAACGACCAGACACCGCAGAGCTGGCCATCTGGGACGAACTCTTCAGATATCGCTCAAGCCATGAATCAGAAAGGACTGATATACGACAATGGCTACGTCGAACAAACCCAGTGGTCCTCTGGATTCGTTAACCACCTCGTTATCTGGAGCACATCCGCAACTCTCGACAGCGACGGGTCTTTGTGGTCTGTCAAAGCAGCCGTCGAAACAACATACAAGTCAGAGGATGATATCCAGCTGACACCACTAACTTGCTCCGTCTCAGCATCAGGTGCAGAGCAAACCATCAGAGGCATGGCATCTGGAACAGCTCTGAAAGAATGGGTCCCGACTTTTCAAGGTTTGATGTACAATGGTTTCAACACCTCCGCCATCCAGGACGTACAAGATGCACTGGCAATACTGTTGAATACCATGACTATGATATCCGGTGGAAACAACTACCTTCTCGCTGAGCCAGGACCAGGCCAAGACAAGACCCAGGGATGTCTTGCAAGAGCGGCATACGTCCCAACCGTCATGGTGGTCATCTTCCTCGCTGTGGCAGGTCTTGGTATCACGGCATTTGTTGCATGGTGCATAACCTCAATCCGTCTATTCCGATCCCCATCTGAGTTGGAGGCACTCCCTCTGAGCGCTGAAGAGTGGGCAACTTTTGCAGCGAGAGAATACCTCAGTACTGCGAACAACAATCACGGTGTTGTCGTGGCACCAGTGGAGACATCTGAGTTGAAGAGCTTCAGCGTCGGGTTCTCTCAGCCTAATATTGGAAGGATAGGCATGTTCCAGGGAAGGCAAGGGAATCTTTTGAATCAGTGAGGTTTTTCAAAGCAATAGAATTCCTTTGAGGGGGGGATGAATCAACTATATGTGTCATTATGTTTACTTCTTTCGTGTTTATGTGACACTGACCGATGCCCGATATCTATACGGTATTACCCATGCAGCTTACACCTCCACCCAACTGCATTTCATAGCAATGGAACCAAACTCCACATCATTCATTATTCCCGCAGACTTGTTGGTTCTCTTACTTCGAATAATTTATAAGCAGATGAAAAACTATTTATTTCTGACTTGTTCTGCTACATTGCTATATGTCTAAATAATCTCATCATACTAACCGGAAGCTCTGACGTCTTAGACTAATCACCACGACCTAGTTCAAGACGATGGCTCCCACACTACTATGGATTGGACTCGGGAACATGGGGAGGGTAAGACTCATGTCGCTGTTTTAGAAAACGAGGAAATTCAAGCTAAGTGGTGACAGGGAATGAGCAAGAACATCGTTGAAAAGGGCAACTTGGACGGCCCCCTTCTCTTGTACAACCGTTCATCTCAAAAGGCCACTGACTTCAGTGCCAAGTTTCCGGCCGGCAAGATGGAAGTTGTTGAGTCACTCGCCGACGGCGTCTCGAGAGCCGATGTCATCTTCTCCTGCATTGCCAACGACGAAGCCGTTCAAGAAACCTTCAAGGCGATGCTTCAGGAAAACGTCAGCGGTAAGCTGTTCATCGAAAGCTCAACCATCCACCCAGACACCACCGAGGCCATTGCGAAGGATGTTGTAGCCAAAGGAGCCGAGTTCGTCGCTGCTCCCGTATTCGGTGCTCCTCAAATGGCTGAGGCTGGTCAGCTCGTTAGTGTTATTGCTGGACCTGCTGCCACTGTTGCGAGGGCAAAGCCGTGGTTCAAGGGCGTAACTTCCAGCAAGGAGATTGATCTTTCGGATAAGCCGTACAGCAAAGCCTTAACTCTGAAGGTTCTTGGAAACACATTCATCCTGAACATGGCCGAGCAGCTCGCTGAGGCGCACGTTGTGGCCGAAAAGATAGGTCTGGGCACTGAAGCCATTCATCAGATCGTCGACTCAATCTTCGGTGGGCCTTACACTGCCTATAGCCAGCGTATGCTCACGGGCGACTACTATAACCGTGATGAGCCTCTTTTTGCAGTTGAGCTTGCGCGAAAGGATGCTCGACATGCTATGAGCTTGGCTGAATCTGTCGGTGTGAGACTTCGAAATGTTGAGGCTGCTGATGCGCATTTGGCAATGGCTTATGAACATATGGGCTCATCGGCAGACATGGCTGGAATCTACGGGGCTATTCGAAAGGAATCTGGTCTTGAGTATGAGAACGATGCCTAGATACTCGCATCTAGGCATATTTGAATCTTTGAGAATACTAACGACCTATCAATACAATATTGTATATACAAACACTCTCAACTATTTGTCTACGTAAGTACTCTTGGCAACAGCATATACGCATAGGTAGGCTTGATTTAAGCTTACTTAGTTGGCCCCCCCCCCCGGGGCTCGAGCCAACGGGTATTTACTTAAGAAGGCATGTTCATTAAGCATGTTATTTTATAGATTTCAACTCGAACGTCAAATGCCTCGAGGTGTAGGGTAATGGGCTTGGCGCTTCCGCTGACTCAGCATGAACCTTGCTATTGAGTGATGCAACCAATCCAGCTACAAGCTCTCAATCATCGAATACACCAACTGTCAAGCAAACTCCTGTATCAGGAACTCAACCCAACCCCGTTAATCGCACGCTTTCCCCGATCGATATTCTCCTGCCGGCAGGATCAGACTCGAAGCACAACCTCAATCATGGCTCAAGGGTACGCAGCGACGCATTTCCTCCCCTGTAAACGACGCGTGTAAGGTCTAACTAGAGCGTAGATATGCCGTCTTCATCGGCCTCGTTGTCATTGCCGCCCTGTGCGTGGCATCGTGGTTCCTTGCTCCCAAGGGCGAAAACCAAGTGTCGGTCCAGCCATCCCGTCGATGCGATTCGAGCCGCAGGCCGCTTGTGACAACACAGCTGACCTTTTCTCCCACAGACTCTGGCGATCCTCTGCTATCCTGGCCATCGTAAGCTGCTACCTTATGTGGGCGATTACGTTCCTCGCCCAACTTCACCCTCTTATTGCGCCGAGAAAAAGCGGTATCCGAGAAGAGCACCTCCACTAGATATCCGTCTATAATACACGCCAACCAAGAGCTGGAAAGATGACGAGGGCTGTCGTGATGGTATGGTTGTAATTTTACATTGTTGGACTTTTGACACTTGAACTGGTATCGTTTTTTATTACATATGGAGTTGGAACGCCTGTTATACCAAGCCAAAGACACACTTTGCAGACCATCATTTTACTTTGGACAAATGCCGTATGATTACTTGGTTTCAGTGATATATTACCCGACAGCCAGACGGCCTGCCCATTCCTTCGCATACATCAGTAACGCCCATAGAGCTTTGCCGTCTGCTGCCACGCCACTTTCACCTATCGAGTCAACGTCGGCAAGGCCAGCAGCGAGCAAAACAGCCCGGCCGACCACCCAGCGTGAAGCTGCCCCTGCGATAGCGAGTAAACATGCTGTGGCGTAGTTGCAATCGAGAAGAATGCGTAGCGCCTCGACATTATTGGCCACTACGGCCCAGCCGAGTGATCGAGCTGAGGCGGGAACGTCATAATCCCAGATTACCATCAGGATGGGGAATAGCTTCGTGGAGGATGATACTAGGAGAGCTGTAGATACCGAATTGGGCCTTGTGTACTGAGGAAGGATGCCAAGAAGGTTGAGGGGAGAGAAAGCGGACGATGTGAGGAAGCGTATGCTCACATGGAAGGCTGCTGTCGAGAGCGCGCAAAAGATGACTCGGGCAAGAGTTAGTTTATGATCAGAGCTGTCTTGGGAGCCATCTTACGGAAGAAGAGATATTGGAATACGATCGGTTGCTGCGAAAGTTTACCCAAGTTGCTTGCGCCTGGGATGGCATCAGGCACCATCTGCTTCTCCAATCGTGCCCATGTCAAGTACACATCAAAGAGAAGAAGGAGAGTGCCTAGACGGATAACAGAAGGCTAAGAGTCATCAGTAAGGTACATATGCCGTACTCTGCATTAATCACTTACATCTAAGCGATCGTCATCTCGCATCAAGGTATTGTATAGCAAATGTCGATAAACCTTCACCTGTTAGTGCATGAGAAATCAAAACGCGAAGTGAAGGCTCACCTGAGGTTTGATCAGGACTAAGTCGATAAAAAGAACGACAAAGTCATGTTCGACATACTTGTCGCAGAAGCGGCCACAGTTGCGGCACACAGTGAGTCGGATATTGTGTCCGCTGGCCTTGTCTCCTGCGCCAGAATACGCAGTCCAGAGCGTCTTGACAGGATGTCTGCATTCGATGCAGATTGGCATATTTCCGCGTTACTAGATGCCTTATAAGGAATGACGATTAATCAGTAATTCAACTGGGCGTCGTCTGGCTAACACCGTATCATGGCCGGGCGGTTATGAACAGTAGCGAGCGAGTCGTGGTGTTTAAAGTACTACCTACCTAGGTATCTACGGTGCGAGCCACGAAATTGACAGGTACTCGGGAATGACGTGGAGATAAAGGCGCTAACTTGGTACAAATGCCACCCCCTGATTTGATATTCATGAATATTGAAAATTACCTATTGAATACCTACAACCAGGCTACCTGCCAAGCAGGTGCTCTCTGACTGATTGCTTGAGTCACTTATCAACAACTGGTATTCTATTTCTGAATTGTACAATGTTATTGCTACCTCAGGTACGAAGGTATAATCGATCATGAGTTTGAGATCTACCTAAGTATATCTAGATGTATATGATATGCGTAGTCCTAAAACCCATCATAGTTTTAGAAACACCCCAAGTTCTTCAAATTTGTTATAACGTATGCAGTACCAAGTATCCTGAAGAATTGCGAATGCCTCCCAACGCCTCGCAGCTTAAGACTAGTTCCAACATGCAGTCCTCCAACAAACAACGCCCGCTTGTCCCTGCCCAGGCATTTCTACATGATTCTCAGCAATGGATCCATCGAGTTTAAGCTCTGTGGCTTCTCAGTCGTCTTTATCACCCTTTGCCACCATTCGTCCTCGAACACCTCCCTCACCTTCGCTTCGGCTGCTGCTCTTAATCTGTAGCGACTCCATTAGGTTGGCCGGTGGTACTCCGGAAGGACGTCCGTCATCACTGCCGGTATCTGTTAACTCTATTAGATCGCCGTTTCGTTCGGGTCTGCTGCCTTCAGGCATTCCTCGTATCCTATCCAATTGCGAACTTGGCTTGCGCGACAGGGCACCCCTAAGCCACGTCTCTACAGCCGCAGCCGCTTTGTCCAGTCCGTTGCCCTGCTGTATCGAGCCGATTTCCTGGCCCTCTCCTGATGGATTCTCAACTATGCTCGACGATTCTCTCGATTTAAATCCAAAATGGGCCGTTTCTGAGCCCATAATAGACATGGAGGGTATTCCCTCCAAGGTGAGTCCAGGTAAGTGCTTCTTGGTCCATGTAGTGAGATAATCCTTATCCGGACCAGGAGCCCGTGTACTCATACCCATGGAGCCAACACCACCAGGCCGACGCATCCAGGCCGGCAAAGTTTCACCGCCTTCACTGATCGCACCTCGTCCCGGACTTGACACAACGGTGCCAGAAAGCTGGGGCCGGTGGCCGAGGGAACTCTGGCGACGAGACGAAGTGCCTGCAGATCCAGGAGGGTTACTGTATAGATCAAGGCTCTGCCGTGGTGTCGAAAAGGCCGAAACAGTCCTAATGCTCTTCTTTCGTCGAGGCGGGAAGTAACCCATCGCGTTCCTCGCAACCCGTGCAACCTCGACTGGCTGAGGAATTGAGTCAATTTTTACCCAACGTACATGTGTCCATGGTCTTTCTTCTTCAGAAGGTTGTGTCGCTGACGGCGTTCCATTGATTGGTCGGCTAAAGAAGTCATCATGGACGACCGATGAGTTCTCTTCCGCTGCAGGTGTTGGCGCAAGTAAGTCGACACTATGGGCGTTGTGCCACGAGGGTGGATCGCATGGCCGTCCTCTCACATCGCAGGCATCAACCGGAATTGTCAGCCATTTGCGCACCTGGATGCTATCTCGTGTCCAGAGTCCATTGGCCTTCCTAAAAGCATCCTCTCGACACTGGTATTTCAAGATTATGCCTGCATATGTATCACTGGGTTCAACCTTGTGAATGTAGACCAGGTACTCTTGAGCCTGGGTTTGTTCGGGAGTCGATTCGTCAGAATTACGGCGTTTATGATTCCCACTGACATCCAGTCCACCATTGACACCATCATGGCTCTCCAGCACCATGGCCCTTCTCGCAGCCTTCAGAGCCGTTTCCCGTTCTGCCAGCGAGCCAGCGCCCACATCATTCAGGTTTGGTTCCTGGGGAGGAGCTGGGCCCCAAGCACCACCTGTCTTCTTCATACTGCCACTGCCAGAGAAGTCCCTGCCCCAGGTCCCAGGTCGAGAGCCCGCTCGATTGTGGGACTGGGACCTCCTACCTGCGCCATTATCACCTGATAGGAGAGAGGAGGTGAAGCCCTGGATCGAAGCCCAGCTTTGCGTTAACGAATCGTTGAAGAAGTTGCTTAAATTCGCTGCGCTATTCGTGCGATGAGGGGTACCACTTCGTTCTGAGGGCAGAGGACTCGCGGAGCGGCTGTTGGCAGGACTCAAAGCTGTCAAAAGGCCGTAGCTCCGCGCAGGAGATGGAGAAGCAGCGGTGTCGTGGACATTGAGGTTGCGGCCGCGGCGGGAGCGGCTGGCTTCTCGGGAGGTCGGAGTGTCACTATCGTCGTCAACGGCGCTAGCAAGACGACGGTTTCGTGGGCGAATAGAGGCAGAATCCGATGTGTTGGCGGGTGCCAGGGCTGATGACGACCGATGCGGCGAGGGCCGCACAGAGCGTCTCGGTTCGGTCATGATAGTCGCCAACTCGGCGACGATAGATGTTCTCGGGTTGTGCTATGTGGGTGAAGCTTTTGCATCAGTGCGCGGCACTTATGGCACAGCTACCAGAATCGTATTTGCAGTCATTCAGTCGAAAGAGGGCGACGTATCAAGGAGATGCTGAGGGTCGAGGAGGCGAGATAACGAGGCGGAGATGGGGATAACTAAGGTAAAATGGAGGGTCCTTCCAGGGATCCCCGATTGCGAGCGGAGATGGTGAGTAAGATCGAACAGAGCCAATTCTCTTGGTGATTAAAGAATGAACGTATTCATGTCCTGCTTTTTTGGCCGGCGATGGTGACGGGGATGTATCTCAGCGGTCGTGGGATATGATTGAGGTGGTCGCTCTAGTTAACTCAGGACAAGGTTGCTGGCTCCTGGCCCACCGAAGCCACCATGGACAGGTAACTTGTTAAGGTGTAGCTAATGCCAGATAGGGAGTACCTTAAGTAATGGGGCTCAGGTGGCACTCAATTACAGCCCGAGTACCATGGAGGCAGGACCTTCACGGGCTTTGCACGGCCTGGACCGAAGTGATGCAAGCGGCATTGACTCGATCAATTCCAGTCGGGTTCCAGCTCGTCGTTCCAATCATTCCAATACAAGCTTTCTCACTGACTGATTTCCATGCTGGGACTTGTTGCTCAAGACGACATGTTGTGCCCCAATTAGATTATTTTTTAGCATCCAATGCATGCATAGGTAACCAAAGAACCCTCCCAGTTAACGAGTAATGCACTGGCTTTTAGGTGGGCAGCTGGGGCCATTAACTTGGGTTATATTATTGATTTTGGGCCGCGTGGAGGATGAATTCCCCGACCCACGTCCACCTTTTTGCGCTCAAGATTGGCTGATGTAGCTTGCTTAGGTAGCGTCACTGATCCCAATATACCCCGCTAACCAAGATGACTTTGGCCCCTGAGAACTGTCCCAAGTCCCTGAAAACCCTTCCAGAAGACATCTTCTACATTGGATCCACAGGCTGTGGGGCCCGGGCTCCCGTTCAGAAACGACCAGACTAACATACATCATCATCGTTGACCACTCCATGAGTATTGGGGAGCAAAGAAAACCCATGACCTCGCTCCTAAATGGCAAAAAGACTCAGGTAACTTCGTATAAGCTTAGGACAGTCTTAGAATATCTTTTGCTGAGTTTATTTTGACACCTTATATTAAGATCTGACGTATTCTTGCTCCCTGAGGGGTACATCCGATTTGCGCAAAGTGAACTACCTTAGATGGGTATAAATAGTTCTTTTGAATACGAAGATAAGAATATAGCACCTTTGACAATAATAATCCTCCATCACTGCCGCTTTTATCTTCGCTCCGCTCAAAGCATATCACATCCAGCTAACATGTCGTAATGCCCCTTCGATAGAATCTTGCCTGGTATGAGATTGTCCTATGTCTCCGCAAACATGCCTGGTTTATATGGCCTCCATTTCTACTGATGATCTTCTGTGCACCATGTAGTTATGAGTGCCTGGCATCTCCTATTGTCTTCGATAAACAGGGTCCAATTATTTGTCATGTTGTGTCTCAGCGGCGCGCCATGACAAAACCCATTCCCTGGTAGCCTGGCTCCATATCGCAAACTTGAGGGTTATCAGAGACCGTGTTTAAGACATGCCCTGTTGCCAACCACCTAGACAAACCGCCAAGTGCAAGGAATGACCATCATGCGGTCATCGGGCCAGGTTTTCTCTAAGATACGAGTTTGTTTACTGCTCGTTTTTATGTAGAGCAACAGCAACACCGGCGATGGCCACCTGGAGTCGATCTGTGCACATTATTCATTTTTCAGCCGAGGGGCATGTCGAGGTTAATATGATTAGCGTCGGTCCCGTTGATGCCAAAGAATTGGAACCTGAGACATCATTAGCCGAGGCAATATAAACGCAGCACTCTATGGGACTTACCAGTCTTCGACATTTAGTGTTGTTGGCACAGCTTGCCCTGGTCCCGAGGCAGTGCTCCAGCTGTCTGGGCTCTGTCCTTCTGGCAAGTTTGGATCCATGTTTGGCTGCCACATATTCGAATGTCCCTGAAAACCTTGGGGCATCATCCCATTCCCTCGTTGCTGATAATGTCCTGCTTGTGGGTTATGCATCCCGCCTTGTCCGTTGTTCGGAGGGACGGAGCCCATTGCATTGTGATCGAGATTGGAGTGTGTTTGTGTTGGTGACAGGTTAGGGAAAGCTGGCATGGCAGCGCTATCCGGGAATAACTGGTCAGGCTGGAAGTTTTCCCAAAGGGACTGTGATAAGTTTGGAGAATTCCTCGTAACGAGATAGAGGTCAGGAGGTGTTGGTGGTACAGAGAATGATGGGTTGAAAGGTGTCGCTGGCCGAGTTTGCGGGCGCGAGTTCGTTCCTCCCATGAACGTATCTGCTGCACTCTGTCGCGCATTAGGTGACGTGACTGGTGGCGGCTGCATCGCGCTTCCCGATTCGACCTTGACAGCACTCGGAGTCTGAGGGCGCGACCTCTCATACGATTCTTGAGGCTGAGGAGTAGTGGTGCCGAAGTCAATGGCCATGTCGTCGTACTTCCGCTTCGGCGCCTCCGCCTGTCGATTCTGTTGCTGCTCAAGGTGCGAGAGACTTTGGCGCAGATTGCGGTGTCGCTTACCCTCAGCTCTTTGTAGCCGCTCTTCCAGTACCTTATTGCCCATGATGGACTCAAAGAGAGCATAAACCATCTTTCCAACAAGCCATACTCGTGAAATCTCCTTCATGGCCGACATGCAGCTGCGTAGTCTATCCTGTGTCACCTGCTGGATCGATGGCACTGGAGACTTCATCTGATAGACATGCATGATCAGAGCAGAAAACAGACTATACACAACAAAGGCTGGACAGTATCTCAACTGGTCATGTGCGGCGAGGTTTTCTACGATCGATGTGATCATAGCTGCCGCTTGAAAAGCGATATTGCGTGAGGGGTAAGGTGAAGGGTCAGGTAATCGTGATGAGCCACCCGGCGGCATATGGGCTCGATGAAGAAGACATAGCGTTGTATAGTAGTTTGAGTGTAATAACGCGGACCAGAAATGATGACGAGGCATCTCCCAATAGACGATTTTTGGGCAATTTTGTAGCCAGTCAGCTAAAGCCATGTCGCTGTGTGTGAGGTCGATAGCATTTCGTTGTCTTCCTTTTGATGCCACCGAGTACTGCTGTGATAGGACCAGGCCCATGATTTCGCATAGTTTGACGTATTCGAGAAAAAATTGCACGTGGATGGGATCAGGAGGATACTCGCTTGCTCGATCAACCTCGTCCTCAATAAAGTCGTCCTCAGTCAACATCTCAACATCTGCATCGTCAAGGTTGATGTGAACTGGGCGACCCAGAGCAACTGCGACTGAGCGATCGCGGGTGAAGAGGGACCACCATATGCGCTTCCACAGCCTTTTGTCTGCCCGGCTCAGTTGTGACTGTTCCACGGATCGATGCATGCCTGAGCCTTGCGCAACAATCGTCGCCACACGGCTCCAATAGAAGACATTTTTAGTGACGTCTTCTGGCCCTTCCCAATACCAGCCCATCAAAAGGAGGGACTGAACAATTGTCACACGATCGTCTTCATAGTTTGCATCGTACAGGGCCTTGGCACGTTTATAGAATGTGAGAGCAGCAGGAGTCGTTGAACCGTTGGCATCCATCAGCTGTGGGTTGTTGCAGGCCCGAGTACCCGCCAGAAGAACGGATTGAAGAAGGAGCAACGATGGTGGGTTCTTAGGGTCTCGATACTGTCGCATGAAACGGGTACGATTGATGACGGGTACGATAGGATGCACCCATTTAAAGTAAGCGTCGATGAGCTCGTCGCATAGTGATCGCGGAGGCAGTAGAAATGCCCCTCTTTGATGCAGGATATCGATTTCGACGTTGTCAAGTTCAGTAAGTCGAGCTCGAGAACCGCGGACGTTCTCCGGCAGTGGATAGTGCACAACATCTGCTGAGCCTTGACGATCATGGACAAGTAGAGTCAGATTGGAAGATTCGCCAAGGTATGCAACCCGCCCAGCTTCGGTAATGGGAGCGCGTGTAAACTTGGGTTTCATTACAAGGTCAAGATAGGTCCCACTGTCGACCTCTTCTTTGCGTGCTTGAGCTTCGGTCCAGTTGGTGGGAGGTGTGCCATTGTTGGAATGATATACCGAAGGAGCTCGCGGGGTGAGTGATGAAGTGCTCGAAGGAGCCACAGGGCGCGGTGAAGGGTCTTCGTTTGCATCGCCGCGATCGCTACATATCAAGGAGCCTTTGGTCAGCGCTCAGGATCGAGTAAGGATTGGGGGCGCATTTTCATACCTATCAGAGTCTTTATTGGTTTGGCTGCCAGAGCCCTGTGTCTTTTTGCGCTTCGGATTCGGGATACGACACTCGATCTGGAAGGCAACGCAATTGGTGCAGGGCACACCAAGACTTGCGGCGTCGCATCGAACCTGCAGAATATGATGGTTAATATTGCTGTTGGTGGTGAAGTCGACAACCAATTGGGTCGCTCTGGACTCCTATAGGCGAATGTTCGCGTTTACCTTTCTAGCATGACAAGTCTGTGGAAGCGTTGATTAGCATCATGGTCTAGACTGTTTTCCCAAGAAGAAGATCAGCTGTGCACCTGTCGCGATAAAGAATCATGACGAAGTGGGCTGGAGCGCGCCAATGCCTCGGCTCATGTTGAGGGGGGCAGGCTCTCATGGGTGTCTAGGTTCGGCAGAAGACTTAAAAAGGTGCTTACCTCGCATGCGCGCGATGCTCGCTGTCTTTTAAAAGAACGAGTTTAGTACTTGCAACACCATATCGAGTATATAACGTTGACTCACCTTCGAAAACTCACTCCGCCAGCGGAAGTCGATGTTGAGGTGCTTGGAGCGGGCGGAGCTGGTGCCGACGACTGCGACCCTGGCTGCTGCTGCTGTGGTTGCGCCTGCGGCGTACCGCTGCCTGACGACATGTCCACGTCCATGGAATCGGAAATGTCGGGGGCGAGGAATTGAGGCGGAAGCGGAAGCGATCGAGAAATGTCAAAGTCGGTTTCGAAGAGGGGGACAGGACGGGATGGTCGAGTTGAGAAGGCAGTTAAGGCAGGAAGGTAACGTTAAGGCAAAGCAGATCAAGGCAAGCCAGGTTCCATGCGATGGATTTGCGCGCCAGGGCAGGTAGACAAAAAGAAGCACTGACACAGGGCAACCAAAGGCACCACACCAGTATGGTAGGTAAGGTAGGTTAGCAGGTACCTCACTGGACCTAGCGGGCTTGGTTTGAGCGAACCACACCAAAACGGCAGGTCTGAAGATCTTTCGATTGGATCTGGCGGGACTGAGCTGGGTAAAATGAATGAAATGAAACCCTCGGGTACAGACCCCTTGGCTGTAACCTCGACTGCAACCTTGAGTCTTGAAAGCGTTTTGTTTTTGAACAAAGAAAAGCGTATAGTAGGGGTCCGGTTTCTACGACACCGCCCAGCAACAGCAAGACTCCTAATTGTAAGCAGACGGATCGGTCGGTGGAATGCCCCGCTGTAGTGGTAACAACCTAAGGGATTGCCTTAGAGGTTACGGAGTTCAGTTATTAGTTAGTTGGATAGCGAATAGGTAGTGGTTAGTGGTCAGCTTGACAGCTACCAACAATGGAATGGAACCGGCCGAGTTGCGCGTTAGCGGCGGGAGCGGGGATATCCATACGTAAATTAGAGATCTGCCCGGGCTTTGAAAGTCGCGATTATATACGGAGTAGGTACGGAGTAGTAATGTAGAGACGGGGAAGATGTCTTCTAAGTTAGTAGAAGGGGAGAACGAGAGGTTTAGAAGGGTTAATATCGCAGAGAATGACAAAGCAACTACCTACTCAAGCATCGACCAACTAACCAATAATCAGAACGTATTTGTCTCGGACCATGTAAGAAAGGAAGCAAAGGACAAAATGGAAAGGGGAGGAATAGCGGGAGTGTCGGGGGTGCGCGGACTCCTCCAGATTCTCAACTGCACTGCGGTTCAAGGGTGGCCCTGTACATAATGTCGGAGATGGTGGACAACACCTCTCCACTATGGGCCCGTCTTCTGGTGCGAAGAACTCGGCGCTCAGTTCAGTTGAAGAGGGTCCACAGCTGTATGGAACCTGTTCCGCAAACCGTGCCAGTTGCTGATTGATGCCGTATCAAGTGCAATCCCCGAGAGAGAGGGCAAAGTAATTGTACATACCCATACGGAGTAAGTTAGACACAACGGTTCGTGAATGTCATAGTACTACGTGCACAGGTGCAGCACAAGGCCAGGCAAGATTCAAAGACATTAACCAATATGAGGAATCCATGTGAATTGTGAAAGCCCAGTCATCTCAAATCCTTACACTTTAACTGCCTTGTTAGATCCAGGAGGACACCGTTGGCAATATACATAGATCATCTGAGATTGGATCCTTCTCATTAAAACCCAGGCCGCATGATCTATCTCCGGAACACTACCTATCATCTAGTTAGCAACTGCGGCGTGAGCGCGTGACCAGTCTCTCGGAGCGCGTGCCTGCGTTCAGAGTTCAGAGAGGTGCAGTCTGTCGACGTCTCACGCCTAAAAAGAGCTTGTGCATGAAATGAAGTCCTCATGGATTGATCGACAGTTGGACAGTTGGGATCATGATGAGATGGCGGGCTGTCTTGTCGACGTCGTCATGGCTGGTTTATTAACAATGCGGTGGTTCGTGGCATGTGAACGTTTTGAGGGCTCATGGCGGCGGCCCAAGTTCCTAATTAAGTTTGGTCTGGACAGTTGAAGCAAGTTCACTAGTCGAAACAGAACAAGTCGGGTCAAAACCTGGGGAAGCAACTTTTTGTGAGATTCATGTTCGAGCTGAACGAACAGTTGGTCAGAACCGAGCTTCCACGCCAAAGCTCAGTACCTGACGTAAAGTTCAAGGCTGGATAAGGATCTATGCAAGCTCTATATGCCCACCATTCGAGGCACTACTGGGTAAGGTACTGTACTAAGGTATATGTCTACTACATAATCGTTCCTCGTTCCCAAAGTCCCATTTTGTTTCACTTAAGCTTTTCACATGAAAATGGTAAACTGGTACGTATGTACGTACGCCCACTACGGTGAGGCCCTCGCAAAATCCGACCCACACCTCCGGGCTTCCGAATCGGTCCCCAGATTCTTCTCAGCAGGCCCTTGCAACATCGTTAATTCGTTGTGATCGTGATGGATGCGCAGCTAAACAGAATACATGCTGCCAAGAATCCTTAGACACAACCCTTTCATGGCCGTGTCACCCTGGAGTCCGGCCATCTTCCGGTAGGCTTTCCCTTCAGCCCTATACAGCTTGAGGCTGTGCCCCTGCTGACTGTCACATGGGTTCACGTTCGTATTCCAAGTTCTTCAACCAATCCTGATGTCACTTTGCCAATGAAAAATTAGATATTCTAGGGGAGGAAAGAAAACCTAGGGATCTTGATCCTAGATGATAAAAAGACTTGGGTAACATAGCCAAAGCTTAGGGAACTCTTTACTCGGTTTATTTTGGCATTCTCGTTTGACGTCTTATGTTTTCTTGCTCCCCGAGGATATTGTTGGTGACTTTTTGAACTATCAAGAGATCATTATTATACATTGAACTAAACACCCCTTGCAGGATAGTTACTGTCCATTGCTACTCTGCAAGTGTCTTGGACGGAACCTTACCGTTTGTCTCGGGCTTGATGCCATTGTCGACAGCCGGTCGTTCATGTTCGACTTCAATGCCGACAATGAATGCCGCACTCACCAGCTCAAGTGCCGCAACAAACACACACAAGAAACTGGCGATTGCAAAATGCGTGATCGTTGAGCCAATTTCCAGCCATGAACCCTCATCTTTCACAACCCAGAAAAAGTAGAGTGTCAAAACATCACTGACTGTGAGGACGACCATGAAGAGCGCAGATGGTGCAACACCTAATCTCTTGTTTAGAACTCCCAAGTTCGCTGATATCAGGAAAAATGGAATAATGATCTTGAGAATCAGCAATGCGCCCTGCGAGAAAGGATCAAACACTGGGATGAGCCTCGATACACTTTCCAGGCTAAAAGATGAGATGGAAGCAATATTGCCGGTACTGAAGAAGGCTGACTGTAGCAGAACCATAAAGAATAGTGCTATCCGTGCATCTGAGAGAGTCAATGGCCGAAATGTACTCAATTTACGTTTTTGCTGCTCAGCGACAGCTGCCTCGTTCTGGGCCTCGGCCTTTGAGAATGCATGTACCGCGTACTCGAGGCGCACCCAAGCCAATAAAGTGACGCTGAAGGCCACATAGAACAGACCTTCATATGAAATTGTCAAGATGATGAACGTAGGTGCGCAGGTTAGGAAGATGATTGCAAGGCGATGCATGTAGTGGCTGTTAGGCTGTAGCCGATATGCCAAGGGCATGAGGAGCGACACGACTGATAACTGTTAGTTACATATGTCCATGTATCAAATTCGATTGACTCACCCAAGACGACCCAGCCGACTACTTGGTTACCCCTTGGAAGACCGAGCTTGGCTTGCAGTGAAGTGGCACTGGAGTGCGTGACGAGCATCGCAAGTACGATAAGTCCAATCTGAAAACTGTATGAGCGGTGCGATTCTGATATGCCCTATTATCAATCAAACTTACTTGAGCACCAAGGAGCGTCCGACTTGTATGAAGACGCCTTGATTTGCTTTTAAAGGTGGTAAAATCAGAGAGAATAAAATCTTCGAGGACCAAGTATGCAAGACCGATGACAGTCATCAATCCACCGCCAATCAAGCTTTCTGATTAGTGTCTGCAACAATTCCCGGATTGAGGACAAAGCTTACATTAGAGATACATCTTCGACCTTCATCGCAGGCAGAAGAGTGAAAGTACTCATAGCCAAGCAAGAAAAGAACCACAAGAGGGTCAAGAATACATGAGACTTCAAGAATGAAACGCCCATCGTCGTTGGCCAAAAAGCACCCAAGACGAAGAGCCCCGTCAGGACTTCACGATGAATGTATCCAATGGCCTAGGACTGGTAAGCAAAAGGCCGAGTAAACATGAAGAGGACTTACCAGAGACTGGATGATACCGAAATAGAGGATAACGTTGAAAATCAGCGCTGCAACCGCGCCACCTGACTTGACATTACCAAACAGAGTCTTGAAACCTTTGGCAACACTGGCTCTTCTAGCATATACCTCTTCCCAAAACAAAACAGGAAAAAATGCATACAGATAGTATGCAAGTGGGGATTTAGAGACAACGAAGGATGAGTAAAGAGCAACAAGTACTGAGGAAAAAAACGCCGATCCAAGCAATGTGCGTTGAGGAGGAATGCTCTCCTGAACCACATATAAGGAAAGGACAGTGGTGGTCGCATAGGTCATCCATCCCAAATAACCAACAGTGATCAAAGCACGTAGGAACAGCCAGTCATAAGTCTGAAGGTAGCGAAGCCCCTGAAGCCCAACTTCCATCAGAGCGTCTGATTCTTCAATTGCCTCCTCAAATTGGCCAGCGTCGATCAAAGAGCGAATGTGAGCAATGCGCTGCTCAGGGCCAAGGTTCTCATTAATCAGAGGTCCGTAGGCCTGATAGCGGAGCTCTACGTTCCTCTTGCTCTCTTCCTTTATACGGTATTGCTCAAGGATGACCTGAGCGTTGACCAGGGAAGCTTGTGCTTTTTCTTTTATGTTCGCAGATAGGAAGTCCAAAGGGAGTTGGCCCACACCGTTCGCTGGAAACTCGGCGCCGATGAGATACGACATCAACGCCGCAACATCAGCCTGAGCAACATCATGTCTCCGAACATGATCCAGATTCCAGTCTGAAGAGTACTCATCATGACCAGGGGCAATACTGTCCGGATGCAACTCGGGAGTGGCGACTCCCGAACCCCACGATATGAGAGGAGTTCTGGTATTGTTAGGGTGTCCATCGCCATGACTACCCCAGTCTGTCATGCCGTGGTCGGCTGTGAAGACGAATGCAGTCCGGTCATCGGCATAGAAGCCCTCGATGAGCTCGACCATCTCCTTCACACCTTGATCAACTACCTTTATATTGTGCAGGTACTCTTTAGAGTAAGGCCGGTAAGAGTGCCCAGTAGTATCCAGACCTAGCAGATGGAGGAAGAAGACCACCTTGTCCTCGCGAAGAGCAGTATTGAGGGTCTCGTTCGTCGCTGCAGCGGCGAAGAAGTCCTTGACATGGTCGAACACCCAGTAATCAAGCTCCGTAGCATCTTTAGAGAAATCCTCAAGCTCAGCTCCATATGCAAAGGCATCCACCCTCCCCGGAACAGCCCCATGTTGGAACATTGGCAGAATATCGGGGCTTCCCCAACTCCAGGTATGTCGGCTGCGGTTGAAAACGCTATCGAAATTGACCGGGTTCATTTTCCATCCTGTCGCAACGGCAGATACATCCTCATACAAGCCGGCAATGAGGGCCACATGGCCGGGTCGGGATTCCGTTGGCACACGAGTATGTGATACGCCAAAAGTTCCATGCTCAAGCACTCGGGAGCGAAGGTAAGGCGCTAGCGGACGAGGGACGAGGTCTTCATCGGACTCGGGGTATGGTTCGGGGTGAGCTTGAAATGCCTTGTCGGCCCGCAAACCGTCGCCTAGACGTACAGCAACTTAGTCACACTGGCCAAATCACGCGTTTCAGTTCAACTCACCAACAAATAGCACAAGGCGATCTGCAGGAGCCTTTGGAGAATCGTCTGTACGCTCAACATTGAACAATCGCATGCCTGAGACAATCGGGCTGACAAAGTAAATGTCGAAGATGGAAAAGATATAGACCAAATGGAAAGCGACCGCAATAGCCATGAAGCCGATGCGGCTGAAACCAGCCATGGCGACGCAAGTGATATGCTCCGGCGCGTAGTTGCAAGTGTAGACAGTTCGAACGATCAACGATGGGTTGATTGGTGTAAGTCAGGGGGTCGAATACGATGCTATATCAAAATTTAACGGTACCACATGAGTCGAAAGTGCCTTAAATGAGAGGACAAGAAAAATAGAAGCAACAAATTTCAAAAGAAACAAGAGGCTGCAAACAAATCCTCCTCGATCTCGTCAAGCAAAGAAGTAATAAGAGGCAGTTTCCATTGAGTTGAGTTGCAAGTGGAGGTCAAGACCAGATATAAAACCGTGGCCAGAATTGGAATGACGCTGACGAGGGACGCGTCTATCCGACAAATTAGTGCAGGTCCCCATCTGCAGGGGAAATACGCTAGTTACAACCCCGCTGACTTGGCCCTGGATGGCCTTCAGCTTTACACGTGGTTGGCTGCATCAAAGTCTCATTGGATCCAAGCCTCCCGTCCCGTCAATGTAAAATCGAGCCCTGTAGCCCTGGTATCAGATCAGGTCCCGTCAGCCAAAGGGCGGGAACTCTGAAAGATTAATAGGCGCAAGCGACCATGAGGGAAATCGTCCTGGAAATGTCTACCATTCTATGATCACTAGTCCATGGCCAACCTCACGCACCTTGACGGATATTGGAAGCTTGTAACCTTGATAAACGAACAGCGCCGAGAAACTGTTTACCAACAAGGTTCTCATACACCCACATACATCCATACTGTTCGTACCTAAGGTACCTACTAAGCCAGATGTTCTATCCGGAATCATTACTAACCATATCCTCGTTGAGTAGTTGTTTGTACACGCATAACGCTGAAATAAGTCTTGGGTATCACCAACAACAGGCACATCCTACCCCAACAACTAAAACTAAGATATTCTACTATCTGGACAGGTCCTCCGCTAAAGATTTGCTGACCCTCAAGTAGAATTTGGGTGCTTGAGACCGCGGGAAGACAATTTCCTCTGTGAGATAGTCTGGAAGCATTTCCATCAGCTCGACGTCACGTCCAGCGTCGAGCTGCGGTTGGTATGTGAATTGCACATCCTCGATGTTGTCTGAAGTATCGTCGTTGTCTACCGTGAGTTTGAAATGAAGGGCTGGCTATTGTCAGTATACATTGGTATGGAGCAAGACCATCGATCATTAAACTTACTACCATTACGCCCAGTTTGTATACAATCGAACGTGTCTCCTATTTCTTCTTGCTTTACACCACGCATGATCAAACCTGTCATATCTGCGTATAGGTTTTCCTTCGCCTGTGCAACGGCTTGTGCAGCGTGTGCAGCCTCCGCCTGTGCTGTGCGATTGGCTGGGCCCGAGGCTTTGATAGCGCTTCCCGGAACTCTGGGATTGGCATTTCCCGATCTCACGGCGGCCAGTTTGGTTGAAAGAGTTTTAATTTCTGCCTCGGCTTCAGACAAAGAGTTGTTCAGGGTCTCAATGTTGCCCTCTAGATTCTCAGCCTTGACCTCGCTAGCTTCCAGTTGCTTTCGAAGCTTTTCACCCTCCTTCGCCAGAGCAGTCTGTGCAGCAAGCTCGGCCTTAAGCTCAGATATAAGCTGCGTAGCAGCTGTGGGAGTCAGAACAATGTACAACGCAGAGGAGCTCCTGGGTGAGACTTACCGGCCGTTCGCTCTTCAGCTTGTTTCTTGAGTCGATCGAAATTCCGCTCGGCTTCTCGAACACCAACCTCACGTAGATCCCGATGGCGCATCTCGAGAGCCTCGTACTTCTTGGTGAGTTCCCCAAGCCTTCTCCGCAATGCGACGTCACTGGTATCATAGCCAGACCATGTCTCCAAGGGCTCAGTCGTTCCTGCAACAGAGTCGCCATCTTCATCTTCTTCCGGTACGGCTTCAAGTTCCATGGCGTCTTCTGCTTGCGTCTCCGGAATCTCCTCAATGGGTGTGGTTGGTTGTCTTGGGGGTCGACCACGTCGCTTAACAGCACTTTCAGGAGCAAGTATCGAGGTGTCGCCGTTCAGTTTCTTTGGGCGCCCGCGCAACCCCTTTTTCGTCTCAGTCGCAGGAACACTTGCAGGAACTCCTATATCTTCAAATGTGACTGTTTCATCCGGGGCAAGCTGTTTGGTCCTGCGGCCCCCCCTCGTGGTACCACCATTGATTTTGCTCGTGGTAGCGGGTTGCGCAATTCCTTCAGGTACAGGTGCGAGCTTATCGGCGCTGTTTCGACGCGTCGTTCGAGGTGCTGTTTTAGTGACCTTGCTAGCCGTTCCTGGTGGTCGACCGCGGGGCTTCTTCGTTGTGCTCATGGTGCGCACGGCTGCTTGAAGCTCAGATTGATCGAACATGTCCAGGTCGGGCTCTGAATCTGAAGCCACAAGTCCAGCAAGGCCCGCTGCGGGCTTCGCGCGCGCGCGTGGCGGCATGGTTACTTGTGTCGGCGATGGTGGGTGAATGTGTCGCAAAAGCACGAGCAAGAGAAGCAAGTGCAAGATAAAAAATACCAGAGAAATAGGGACAGCTGAAGGGTTGGAATTGAAGAATGCGCGGCTGCAATCGCACGGAGACCAATGACAATTATTGCGAGCGATGGGCGGGGATAGGAATGCTGGAGGGGACAAACCCAGGTCAATGTTGAATGTTTGGATCTTGCTTGAGATCCTCATTGGGATACACCATCCATGTAAACAAATGGGCTCAAGGACATCCATGGATCTATGGCCCGTGCTTTCAAACTGGCGCTAGCCGCCACTTACCGCTAACAACGGGATGTCGGGCGGGCATGTGCCAGCGCATTAGGTTCCTGCCGAAACGCGCTGATTGATCTTCCATTTTATTCTTCAAACACCCAGTTTCAGCCTTCGACCTTTAGACTTGTCAACGCCTTTCCAGGTGACGCTGGCAAAAGCTTTTTTTTCTGTTGAGCTGGAATATCTACCACCAATTGCGACTTGATTATCGTGTGGCAGTCATCGCCCTCTTGCCATCTGCTCTCCTTGTTATCTCATGCCATCCGAGTCAGCCCCTTGGCTGCGCTGGGTCCTCGGCATGGGGGAACGACGTAAGCTCGGCGATGTCGCCATGGACATATTGCTCTTTGCGGGCATGGTAAGTGCAATATTTCTCAATCCGCTGTTGAATGCGAGGGCATTGTGCTCACAGAAGCCTGTTAGATGACGGCTGGCCTATATGTGGCTCGAAATTTCCTCAACCCTATCTTGAGCAACATTGCCGACCCCGATAAAGAAAAGCACGAACAAGCAAGACGCCAAGCTAAAGCGCATCTTGAGCGGTTAAATCGACACAAGAAAGACGGGCTTGATTATGGAGATGATAGCGATTCGAGAACGGGGCCACGACCGGAGGATCTGGTCTTGAATGAATACGAAAACCTGGTTGCACTCGAAATGGTCCCTCCTGAGGATATCTCTGTTGGGTTTGACGGTGAGTGAGCTTGCAGGTTGAGGCCTTATGCCTTTCCGTAATTCGCTAACGATTGCAGACATCGGCGGCCTGGATACGATTATCGAAGAACTGAAAGAGTCGATCATATACCCTTTAACGATGCCTCACCTTTACTCTCACGCCGCGCCTCTACTCTCTGCCCCCTCTGGTGTTCTTCTATACGGTCCTCCGGGCTGTGGAAAGACAATGCTCGCTAAGGCTGTTGCTCATGAGAGTGGTGCTTCTTTTATCAACTTACATATCTCGACTTTAACAGAGAAATGGTATGGAGACTCGAACAAGATTGTCCGCGCTGTTTTCTCCTTGGCCCGAAAGATGCAGCCTGCTATCATTTTTATTGACGAAATCGACGCTGTCCTCGGTACTCGTAGAAGTGGCGAGCATGAGGCCAGCGGCATGGTCAAGGCCGAGTAATTCTACAACAGTCACGTTTAAGTAACTGCCACTGACAAAATATAGGTTCATGACTCTATGGGATGGCTTGACATCCTCGAATTCTTCAGGGATGCCTGCTCGAATCATGGTTCTTGGTGCGACCAACCGTATCAATGATATTGACGAGGCCATACTTCGCCGTATGCCAAAGAAATTCCCTGTCACGCTACCAGGAACAGAGCAGCGACGTCGGATTTTACAGCTCATCTTGCAAGATACCAAGACGGATCCTGAGCACTTCAATATCGATTACGTGGCAAGGATTACTGCTGGGCTCTCTGGTAGTGACATCAAGGAGGCCTGCCGAGATGCAGCAATGGTGCCCGTGCGAGAATACATGCGGCAGCATCGTGAGAGTGGGCACGCGATGTCGTCCGTGGATCCCAGGCAATTCCGTGGCATTAGATCAGATGACTTCCTCGGCCGCGAAGGAGGACAGATCAAATTGCAACCAAAGCGACGGTCCAGCGGTGTCGAGGACTTGATTGCGGAGGAGCAGGACTAGCATGATGATTACCTAGCAAACGATCCGGGCCAACAACGGCCGATAATGTTGAATAGAAACACTCAACCCTGGCCAGCACCTCACCAGTCATTGCCCAATCAGCAACATCACGATGTCTGCTTCAGGCTTACCATCGACTATACCGTACCAATCGCACTGTTCCTATTTCCCCCACAAACTGAAAATATCCGCCAGGGCTGAAGATACGATCAAGCTGCTCAAGTCGGGCCCCGGTTCCGTTCTCCGGAGTTCCCGTACAGTGCATTTCACTAACCAGGGACGCACAGCACGCAATGGGCCATGATAGTGTCTGATCACGTCATTTGGGATACCCCACTATGGGTTTCTGGGGATTCGATAGCAATATACCTTGTCCTGATTACCGGCAGCCGGCATTCAGCAGGTATCTCAGCATCAATTGCTCCTCCGTTAATCGGTCGGATGACCCAGAAGAATAGCGGTGGGCGGGACCCAAACCGTCACAGTGGGATGCGAGCAGAACTATAGAGCCCTAGGGTCACTGAAAGATGGTGCGAGATCCCCTGTAATTGGCGCCGCAGATGCCCTTGTACAGAGCAAGGCACTCCCATTGCGTAACTACCTAGTTCATCCAGCCCAAACAATGAGTTTGAGTTTGTAGACCATCTTCACCAGACCGCCGACAGCGGGAATGACTCCCCGACTCCCGAGCGACCCTTCTCTGACTCGGCAAGCCTTCACCTCTCCCCTCTGGAAACTCCAATTCCTCCCTCTCTTCCATCATTCTTCAATTGTATTTGAGTTTCGCTTTTGTCGCATAAACTCCGTTGCGATTTCTCTCTAGCGCCCGCCCCTCCTCCGACCTAGGTACCTAGAACCATTCTCCCCGCCATTCATCACATTCTATATACGACTCGACTTCGACACATACGCTGCGATTAAATTTATCGAGAATGTCAGCCCCTTCGCCCACTGACTCTGGCAAGTCAGCCAATCCTCTCAAGCGAATTGACAACGAGGGACATGATCTCCCTCCGTCTCCCGCTCCGTCAAGCCCTCGCAATGGTCGCAAACGCTATGCCCTTGCCACAGAACTTGTATACACAGATAGCAAGGACCAATATGGCGCCTCCAGCGTTCCCATCTACCAGTCTGCCACTTTCAAGCAGACATCTGCCAGCGGTGGCCAGCAAGAATATGACTACACGCGCTCTGGAAACCCCACCAGAACGCACCTCGAGCGACACCTTGCAAAGATTATGAACGCTCAGCGAGCGCTGGCTATCAGCTCCGGAATGGGTGCTCTCGATGTCATTACTCGTCTACTCCGACCCGGCGATGAGGTTATCACCGGCGATGATCTCTATGGTGGCAGCCACCGTCTGCTGACTTACCTAGCTGCCAACCAAGGCATCATTGTTCACCATGTCGACACAACAACCGTTGATAGCGTGCGGGCACGCCTCTCGGAGAAGACCGCCATGGTTTTGTTAGAGACCCCCACCAATCCTCTGATTAAGGTGGTGGACATTCCATCTATCGCTCGTTTGGCACATGAAGTCAACCCCAAGGCGCTCGTTGTCGTTGATAATACCATGCTTTCTCCCATGCTGTTCAACCCTCTTGATGTGGGTTGCGACATTGTGTATGAGTCTGGAACCAAGTACCTGTCTGGTCACCACGATATCATGGCTGGTGTTATTGCCATGAACGACACTCACATCGGAGACAAGCTATTCTTTGTCATTAACTCCACGGGCTGCGGTCTATCACCAAATGACTCTTTCCTGCTCATGCGAGGTGTTAAGACCTTGGCGATTCGAATGGAGAAACAGCAAGCCAACGCTCAAGCCATTGCAGAGTTTCTCGAGTCCCGTGGCTTCCGTGTTCGATACCCTGGACTTAAATCCCACCCTCAATACGATCTGCATTGGTCTATGGCTCGCGGTGCTGGCGCGGTGCTCTCGTTTGAGACTGGTGATCCGGCCGTTTCTGAGCGTATTGTTGAGACAGCCCGTCTCTGGGCCATCAGCGTCAGTTTTGGCTGTGTCAACAGTTTGATCAGCATGCCCTGCCAGATGAGCCATGCCAGCATCGACGCCAAGACTCGAGCGGAACGACAAATGCCTGAAGATATCATCAGACTGTGCGTTGGTATCGAGGACCCGAATGACCTGATTGAGGATCTTTCTCGCGCTGTAAGTAGCGATCCTTGCGATATTGGGCAAAGCTAACATCTATATAGCTGGTTCAGGCTGGGGCTGTGACTGTGACTTTGGATGGTTTTCACGCTGCTGGCGCAGCCAAGGAGCTTGGAGAAACCCCCCTCGTCATTCAATGAGCTACGAAAGCATCGCGAAAGAAGGTCACGACAGAATAGGCCGGGCCAATGCAATTGAGTCTCGAGGAACATTTTGATTTTTGCAAGCGAAGTTGATAGTCCGTTGATTAACGTTTCTCTACCGGACTTGTCACGGTTCTCGGCCATTGACGGAGTGGTGGTAAGGAGAAGTTCGCCGCCATATACCGCCTCATCGGCATTCACATCAATAAAAAAGTAAAGGAAAAGACAGGGCCTGTATTATCATCTCGAGCTGGCGTTGGCAGGGATGAATAATGGAGTTAAGATTTATTTGCTTCGGGAACCTGCCATAGGTTTGAGACAGATCGAGAAATACGAAAGATTCAAGATCCAAACATACCCGTCTGCTGTATCAGAATCTCGCTGATGCTTAAGCGTTCTCGACTTGTCTCGTTGATCCAGGACGCGAACATATGACCACCTCTTTTGTCTTTCTTCCCACGCTTTGGATGAATGTCCTGGGTCGATATGACTAGGCCATCTCTTTTAAGCGTGCTGGTAATCATGGTCAGTACAGCTCTTGGAGCGTGAAGAAAAGACCCGACCTTGTCGCTTCTCTCCCGCTTGTCTCGACTTTATGTGGCATCGAGTTCCTCCTATTGCTGTTGCTGTTGCTGTTGCTGTTGCTGTTGGTGAGTTTTGGTTTTGGCCAAGGGTGTTGCTACTTCAGGGGTCAGAGACACTGTCGTCCATTCCCGAGCATACACTTGGGTGTCTATTATACTTGGACAAGCGATATCCCTAAGGGCTTCTCAGGCTGAGCTTCGATCTCAGCTACTTACAGCACGTCCTCGCCACCAGCCTCTCAGTTCATCACCGTCATCATGATAGTCTCGGCAATGATATCTCATCAAGCCGCCCGCATCTGGTTGGCGAAGCTACGCGAGATTTTCGACCTGAAGATCGCGCTCATGCTGCTTGGGGTATGACGGCGCATCCTCAGGAGAAGGACATTCCATCACATCTCATATTCAACGCCCATCACGCACCTCGTCACGGGCCTGGTCACGTTGGTGTAACGAGATGTGCCCCGGGGAAATCAGACCAAAGCCGTATAGATATAGGGTGGTACAGGTGACGGCGGTCGCACGGAGTACTTGCCGGTCAGAGTCGGGAGTTGATAGCCCTTGGTGTGATTTTTGGGAGTTAATGAGAAAAGAGTGAAGAGTGAAGAGATATCAAAACACTTTTAATCACACTAACCAGGAGTTAAATGGCTGTTGTTAAACTGGCAATGCAACACCAAACATCATTTTCCGGCCGCACAATATCCATATCCTTGAAACAAAAGTTGAGAACTCCCCATCATTTTCTTAATCTCGCGATAGCCTCATCGAAGCACTGTGAGGTATGCCACATAATATAGTATTGCCCTGAGACTACGGAGTACCCCCTGGTGCCTACTCTGGTGGAGCACAACACCAACATCGCCTCGATAGCCATACAGGTCAAGTTTCGGGTTTTCTTTATCAGTGATCTAGACTCATCCACGTGCCAGGGCAAGCTTGATTCTGCTCGTCGAACTCTCCTGCCCCCTTGTTCAGTGTTACACGACTGTGGAGGTGGATGTAATCAGATGAAGTGATGGTCTTTTTGGTATCTAATCTCCGTAGCTCACTCTTGATTCGAGGTAAGTCCTGTTTACCTGTCTACTATGTCTCATTGCATCTGTCAGTTGACGGCTGTTCCCCGAGACATGCATTGAGATGTCTGGGATTCGTTCCTACGTGGCTCACCGGTGAAGGAATACGCGCATTTCGGCCATCAGCTGAATAGGCACCAGGCAGAGTGTTACGCTCCGAAACATGCTCACGACTCATATTGGATCCTGTGTACAATGATTCTTTATTCATATAAGAAACAACACAACTTAAACACAGTCTGCCAAGCTAAATGTGTACAAGCGCTCGCCTTAAAACTCCGCCAAATGCATACCACAGCTCAAGAAAAGTCAAAACGATCGGGAAGGACAACAGGCGCCACCAAAGTCCATGCATACATGCCGTAGCAAACCCAAGCACTGACAATCTTGACCCAGCTTGCAGCGTAAGTACGGCCAACGGTCGCAAAGTCACCATCCTTGGTGGATTCGTCAAAGTTCATTGTGAGGAGAGTAGCCACCCAGGCAGTGGCCAAGAAGAAGATGATGTGGAACACTGAGTAACTGTACTGGGTCCTGTTTCGCTCGTCATCTCCTGCAGGGGCGTCCCCAGCTTCACTTTCGTCATCAGACAGCAGGGCGTCAGCTGGGAGGCTGCCTTCTTCGACAGCTCGGCGCAAAGCCTCGGCTCGCATTTCCCGACGAGCACTGGGCTGTTGGGTCACAAGTCCGTGCTCATCGTCGTCGGGCAACTGTACTCCATTCGAGTTGCCAAGTCCAAGACTCTGGGTTGCGGCTCGTGTGGTAGTATAAGCAATGGTGAGTAGAGTGACGATTGCACCAATAACAATAGAGGTTGCTCGTGTTCCCTGTCCCTGAATAAGAGGGTTGCACTCGTTGTTCGGCTCCATTGACACAGCTGACATAGTCAAGTATGTACAGTAGACGGCAACCATAGCAGCTTGAGCAAGTCCCGCCTTGGGATTGAACTCCTGAACAGTAGGGTTGACGGAAATGACCGATATTCCGAGCCATAGAATCAGGTTGATGGTGATCACGGCCTGGTTCATAGAACATGAACCACGAGCAAAGAATATGTACTGCACAATAGTCATGGCAAGCGAACCGATATACATGCCCAAAGTAGAGCCAATCAGAACAAATCGCCAAACTCTTGAGTCAGTATCCTCGATCTGAGCCAAGCAATACTCGGCCCAGTTGTGAGCTAGGTCAACAAGCAAGATGAGTCCGAGTAAAAGGAACAGCATGGCTGCGGCAAAAGCAATGTAATTGCCCCAAAACAAGAAGAAACTGTCCGGAATCAAAAAGGAGAGGACAACAAAGGCAAGCCATGCAATGACCTTGGGGCCCCAGTAGCCGTTCTGAATAGCAGCACGGGGATTTTTTGAAGTTGCGACACCAAAGAGCAAGCCAGCAAGGATGAGATGGAAGAGACCGAGCGCAAAATTAATTCGATGAACCGCGAACCAGCCATGGCATTCACCAGTCGGACAATTAATCGTAACGTAGTCGAGGGTAAGCTTCTGGAGCTTCTTGATAGCCCAAGGCGTGAGCATTATCCATGCGATGATCGAGTTGACGAGGAGGAGGAGAGCGTATGCGATACGGGTTGCGATACTATTGCCGCATTTGCCGCAGGCGCTGCAGACCATAGAACAGGTCGCAGCGCCGCAACAGCTGGCAGCAAAGGAAGCAATCTGATGAGATTATTAGCGATCGCAGGAGAGGAGGATCGGAAAGGATAGGCAACATACGGTACCAATGCTGGGCACCGCCAGAAGCGGCAAAGACAAGAGGGCACCCATTGCGACGGCGCGCGACGAGCTTGTTGGCGTCTAGTTGAAGTCGGGGTTGGTGGATTCTTGGTAAACAAAGGTTTCGTGAGAGATGAAGCAAAGTATAGAGAGCAGAATCGGTGTTGTGAATCACCTTTTGGAACAGTGCCTGATCTGTCTAGGGAGCCTGTGGACGATGATGGAGATGGCAGGGTGCATGAGGCTACAATCAAGAGTGTCCACGTGAGATTACGTCGTCAGGGAAAGCCGAAGAACGGAGTGGCTTGATAATCGAGAATGTGGCTGTGCTCTCCCCGGCATCCGGCCCTGGCAGTATCATGCATAATTACTCACAAGGGCTAGTCTCGGGATCTTCTCCGCGTTCAGTTGTACATACAGTACTGTACATTGTTCGTCCCTGACTCCCTGTTATCATTGATCAATAAATCAATCAACCTCCCTCCACTCCCGTCCCGACTACGACGAGATGCTCCATAGTATTCGTCTCCCCTAACTAATTCATTTGTTCATGACCTTATCAATATCCGAAATATTCCTTCCTGCCTTATCCTTCCTTACTCACTCACCTACATTAGCCACGTGTGCTACGTTGGGTCCCCTTCTTACATCAGGAGTTTCCTATCTCTCTCTTTCTGTCCTCCCATTATCATCCAGCATCCAGCAAATTGGGTCAGCATCATCCTCGCTGGCCAAATGTTAACTTTGAATTCATAGAAGCGCGTCCTCTCATCTTCGGACTATCTACCTTAGATCATACTCAGTCACTCGACGACTATCATTTAATTGGCCTTGTTTATTTTGTTCTTGTCGTCAGGATGCATCAAGACCAGCAACAAAGCCTTTTTCAGGCCCGCATTATAGCCAGCGTTGCAGCTACCATCTTGTCCCTAGCTTGTGGTACCAATGTCGGTCTCCTTCCAGCAGCTGTATCATTCTTGAGTGAGGTATCTAACGGCAACTCATAGTATGTCTACTCAGCTTGGGCTCCGCAATTCGCGGAGCGACTCAAGTTGTCGTCTACAGAGAGTAACCTGATCGGCCTGGCGGGCAACCTGGGAATGTACACCTTGGGAATGCCCATCGGTATATTCGTTGACCATCGTGGTCCTCGGCCTGCTGTTCTTGGTGGAGCTATATTCATGCTCTTTGGCTACTTTCCACTACATCAAGCCTACCATCGTGGATCAGGATCAGTCATGTTGATGTGTCTCTTCTCTTATATGACCGGCTTAGGTGGTTGTATGGCATTCGCTGCTGCTGTCAAGACGTCTGCTCTCAATTGGCCCAACCATCGTGGAACCGCCACAGCCTTTCCTCTGGCCGCTTTTGGTCTAAGCGCCTTCTTTTTCTCCTTCATTGGCGCTGTATTCTTCCCCGGAGATCCCAGTGCTTTCCTTGAGCTTCTTGCTTGGGGCACGTTTGGCCTTACTTTTGGAAGCTTCTTCTTCCTCAAGGTCCATCACGAACAAGCTGAGTACGAGGCTGTACCTGCTTCGGACGAAACCCCAAGTCTTCCATCTACCGACTCCCAACAACTCCGACCAGGCTCCTCCGACGAACCAAAGCCCTACCGCTCGTCTCGGGCGGAGGACGAACCCGGTATGTTGACTAATTCCAGTAGTAATAGCACCCACACCAGCACCAACACCAGCACCAACACAATTACGAGCTCTCACGCATCCGCTGTAGCATCCTCATCAACCGCCCCCGCTGACGCCCCAGATCCGACGGGCTCTCCTGGAATATCATTTGCGCCTGAATTTGGCCTTGTGGTCACCCCCGAGAACCCCGAAGACCTCGAGGTTGGCGAGACGTCCCCCCTGATATCTCGACCCGGACAGCCCCCTCTTAGAAATTGCGATATTAATAGCGGTGGATCTTATCATGTAGACATCCGGGGTCTTGCTCTCGTGCGCAGTGTCAGTTTTTGGCACCTTTTTGTCATCATGGCTATTTTGGCTGGTGTTGGTCTCATGACCATCAAGTATGATTAGCTCCCATCGCTTTTCAGATTGCTCAGCTGACCATGTCTCAAGCAACATCGGCAACGACGCCAAGGCTCTTTGGAAACACTATGACAAAAATGTCACTGACGAATTTCTCGTTCATCGGCAACAAATGCATGTATCGACTCTCTCTATTTGTAGTTTCTTGGGCAGACTATTGAGTGGTGAGTCGCATGTTAACCCTCGGCTTCTTTACCCAGTTCTAACCAAAAGCTTTAGGCGTGGGTTCGGACTTTTTGGTAAACAAGCTTCACGCCAGCAGGCTCTGGTGTCTTGTCGTCGCTTGCGCAGTCTTCATCTTCGCTCAAGTGTGCGCATTGAACATTGAGAAACCGCAACTCCTTGGGCTGGTCTCGGGCCCATCAGGACTTGCCTATGGCTTCCTATTCGGTGTGTCTCCTTCTCTTGTCGCCGAAATGTTTGGTGTTCGGGGATTAAGCCAGAACTGGGGCTTCTTGACCATGGCTCCCGTTATTTCGTCCAACATTTTTAATATTTTTTATGGCAAAATCTATGATCAGCATAGTGTTGTTGGATCAGACGGGGAGCGTTTCTGCTCAGTTGGACTCGAATGCTATCGCTCTGCTTACTGGGTCACCCTCATCTCCTGCTGCGCGGGAACGGGTATCACTCTTTGGGCGATCCGTCACCGACATAACAAATATCTAAGAGCAATGGACAAGGGCGATGAAGAGGATTAGGAGTGCTGAATTGTGGCATATGCTTAAGTTTGTGTCTTTTGCCTCATCCCGGTGGCATTGCACTATATTGTACTTGGAGCTTCAACGGCGTTTATGAAGGATTACTCTCCTGAACCTGGGATTACAGTTGGGACGGTAGACGAGAAGATAGACTAGCGTTTCAATTTCACAATTAGGCCATAAGTTGAACATTATCATGCAGAAAGTCTCATTGGAGATTATATGCAAATCAAAGTTTACTGTTTCATGATTGATGATGCCTCGTTCACATATCCAAGGTCTTGTTTCACAATCATCAACACGAGGCTCGACATTAGAATTATTCCACCATCCTGCCATTTCTAAGAATGGCAGCGTTCAAACAAGAACCAAAGCCAAAATGGGCAAAGGTGACTGACATCCTGCAAAGGAAGCCAGGCTCTGCCAACTTTCCCTTTATTGTGCCATCTACCCATAAAACGCCGAAAAAATGCTCATATCGTGGCCTGGCGCCGAGAGGGCGTACAACGCTGTCTATCCGCAGATGCTCAGCAGACGTTGATTCCAGAGCCATGCAAAATAAATAGGTATTACCGGGCAAGCCCGCGCTGCAAACCAACCAGGAAGAATAGTAATTCGTGAGAACAGAAAACAAAGTAGGTAGTGTATGGTTCGCCAAATGGTTGTTGCCTTGTGCAATGCTACGTGATGATACGCACAAAAGCGTCGCAACAGGAGACATTATGATCCACGGGATGATCATGGTCATCGAGTCCTTCATAAAGAAGCTTTAGACTTTTTGTGTTCCTCCGTTGGGCTGCTCTCAAAAATCGCGCCGAGTCCGCTTAGGGAGAAGGGGTCTTTAGTAGAATGCAACACTACCAGCCAAGCAGCAATGATGTTCACCAAGTAGTGAAGCATATACGCGTGAGAGATCCCGTACATGGCGGCGTAGAGCGCAGTTGCGAAAAGAAGCAGGCTCGTTACATAACCAAAAAGTCTACCAACTTGGGGCACCATCTTGCCTGTTGTCAGATTCTCCACGAGAAGGATGAAAGGCATTATTGAAAGAACATTGTGGTGTGAAGAAAATGGCGTCAGCCAATGAACAGCCAAGTTGCGAATCCATACTGCCAGGATGGGGAGATTGATTGGGAGAATCCACAGCATTAGAAGCAGGACAGAGTGTGCATAGTGGTAGTAATTCGAGTTTGCATCTGAAGGGGCATTCTCGTTGATACGAAGAGCTCGTATCACCGTGAAAAGCTGCACCAGGCACGCCACCAGGTAGGCAAATTGGTAGGGAATGAATGTCCAGACCAGGAACAGAAGAATGGCTGTAGTGATCATACGCCTCTTGGGGGTTGACGGGACGAATGCAGGTGCTCTTGCTACTCCATCATCTTCGGCTCTGCTTGAAAGGGGGAGTAGGGTTAGAGTCCAAGAAAGCAAGCCAAGGATGTGCGTGAAGGCTTTGGCCATGTAGTGAACCATGGCACAAACACCAATGCAAACGACACCAATCAGGGGAACAAGAAACCAGAAGAAGGGATCGTCTGTCCCAATAAGAATGTCGTGGCGATGAAAGTCAGTGGATAAGGGCGCAGCAGGCGCTCGGTACCACCACCATCTGCCGAACCAGGTAGCTGGAACTCCTTCCATTGACATCGATAAGAGCGTCAGAGATACGAGCAGTAGCGGTATCGATTGACGGAGACACAAATCCAGACTCTGTGAGAATGAGATGAAAACCCCTGAGCTGTCGTAAACGCGGAACTGCTTGCGCAAAACGAGAGCAACCGTTAACATAGGGAAAGCGGCAAAGACGGTCCGGTACCTCATGTAGAGCTTGCCGAGGCTACCCCAGAAATCAGGCTTGATTTGAAGGTGAATATTTGAGCCGCATGAAGGATCTGTCCAAACTTGAAACGTAACCCCCTTTTCAGCCCCAGATCCCAGCGAGGGGGGAAGATAGGGAGCCACGCCATGCAAACTGACATCGACAGACTGAGCGTTGACAAAATACTTGGACTCGTATGGCTGGTCAAGATATTGTCGGACCAAGGGGCTGAAGAGGGCATTTTCAGCTTGGCAATGGGGACTTGTTATTTCCAGCTTGTAGGCAAGAAGAGCTGACTGCAACGAGGCGATGTTTACCTCTGTAGTCAGAGACCGGTTTGCAGGCACGTCCACGGTGATTCCAGATAAAAGTAGTTTCGCTAGACTGGCGTCTTCTTTCTTCGAAAACGCAGACTGATCGCTGAACTCTGCGATGAGGAAACTGCGCGTGCTTGAAACAGACTTCTCTATAATAGCCACAAATTGGTGATCGGGTAGCTGGTCGAGATCATATTGAAGGTATGAGAAAGGGATAATTTCTCGCTCTCGGTCGAGGTAGAACGGATATCTAGACGAGGCTGTGGATGCAGGCAGCAGAATCCGGTCCGATGCAGCGTTCTTACAAGCAAGCCTGGTCGAGCCGCTATCATCGGTCGAGAGATCAATTTGAAATGGATATAGCGATGTGGCTTGCCCAGATTGGAAGGGGAATACGCTGCAAAACAAGACTTCCAACTTGCCATTTTCACCAGCTTCGTCTAAAGCAGCATCCGTAAGAACAGTGAATCGTTTGACCTCGGGGGATCCCTGCGGTGGGATGGGAAGCAGATGAGCTCGAGGTTTCGGCTGCTGCCCGATTTGGCTAAGGACGAGTCGCTGTCCTGCTGGAAGAATCGAGTTTGAGTCGTCGCTCAATGTCAGAAGAGTGGTGGCTTCTTTGAGTAGCAAGTCCTTTTCCACAGTTGGTTCCATTCCCGTCAAGAATCGCTTCTTGAAAGTCTTCATTCGATCAGCCCGCGGCTTGGTCTGCGATCCTCGATGAACATCGACGATATCATAGAGAGTCTTGGTGATGACTTTCCGAAACTGGTCACACCAAAGAATAGCCTGGTGGTCCATACTTGTCCAGACAGTCGGTATACCGGTTGTGAAGACAGTGAAACCATGTGTCGGAGGGACCAGAGACTCGAGACTTGCATAATCTGATGGAACCACCGTGTCTAACCCACCACCGGCGATCGAGACCAGGGTAACATGCCACAGAGGGTTGTTGTTTGCCCATTTTTGCGAATAAGCCTGACGCCAATAATCGTTAATCTCATCGTAAATTTGAACTATTTGCCCGTCGAAAGTGACAGGGGGGCGAGCATGCGGCGCCGACATTGTGATAATCGTGTTGATCGAATTCGTTTGGTAATTAGGCTGAACAAGCATAGCTCTCGCGACCACTCCGCCCATAGAGTGCCCCAAAACGATAACTGATGTCGGATCAGGGAGGTGGCCCTCTCGAGTTGCGCGTTGGGGGTCAGAGTAAAGCGACAATATGTAGCGAACAGCTTCATTGAGGTATTCGGCTTGGTCGAGTAGCGTCTGGCCATGAAATGCTGTGATATCCTCGTTGAAATCCACGGTAAAGAAATCTAAACTCCGGATGCCGGCATCAAGAGCGCCATGATCGTGCTGAAGGTTATTGTGAAAGTAATTTGCAGCTTCGGCGGCGATTGGACGGACCTGCTTATAGCTGCCTGCGTTTCCCGGGATGAACAATACAGGGATGCCTAGAAGCTATCGACGTGCGAGTTTAGTTACCATACGAACGAGATGGTGGGCGAAAAACGCTTCGACTTACCTTGTCCGGTGGCTCTATGCCTTGTTCTCGATACAGATACAACGAATACTTGGTTGCAAAACGTGTATGTTCCGTATCAAACTCTGTGAAGCGCACATATGATGGGCGCATGTATGACATCCGGCAACCCTTTGGATCGAGTTGGCTGGTCACAAGAGACCTTAGGATACTGATAAGAATGACGATACCCAATGCAGAAGTGAGCAAGACAACGATGGAGAACCGCGGACGTGGTATGCGTCGATTTGGCGACGGAGACTGCGTCGGTGTCCTAGCAAGAGCCATATCGGGGGTGGATGGTGCTGCAAGAGAGGTGGGCTTTAAGGTGGTGGTTTGGCGAGGCTCCTCGCGAAGCTGGCCGTTTCTGCCATTGCGATCGTTGGAGGGCTTCCAATTGAGACTACTCGGTCTTCGAGCCCGTGCGGGTGATGTGCGCGTTTTTGAAAAAGGATCGGGGTCGGGAATATCGGAGTCGAGGGAGGATTCGTCACCGTCGTCGGCCGACCCGGAGGAGCGCCTCTTCATGGAGAAGGCGCGTAAAGACTCGCCGCGAGCCTTAATCGAGGGGAGGGAGAAATGAATATAGAGGGAGAGATGTTTACTGCCCAAGTGTCGAGGAGGGCCGCGGCGATCTTTAGGTTAATCGGGGACGACTTCGGTAAAACGAGGCCAGGCCAAGGCTGAGGTCAAGGTTGAGGTCGAGGTCGAGGTTGGAGGTGGAAGCTAAGATTAAAGATCAAGGACGAACGAGCCAACGACGCTTACAATATTCGCTTGGCTAGGACGGACAGGTTCGGTAGGTAGAGCACCACGAGAGAAACCCAACAGGGGTCTTATTTTAGTGAGGGTCGGTGAAGGCGCGATTGGAGATTTCGTAACAGCAGAAGACCCGTTTGCGACAAGATGCAACCGGGGGTTGTGGTGGTTTGACCACTTTCTAGACTCTCCAACATGGATCCAGTGCGAGGTAGCGACGGAACGAATATTCGTCCAAGCTTTTGCAACGACGAATACGTATAATTAAATAAAAACCGCGAGAACGACAGTGGCTGCAGCTAATTTTTGAGTTATTAGCGAACGAACAAATTGAGCGAAAGCAAGATGAATCCTCACAATAAGTTAAAAAGGTAAGCAGGTGGGTAAGTGAGTGAGTACAGACTACAGAGCACTAGGTAACTACCTTATGCCACATGCCGATTCCCCAGTCCCTTCTGAACCCAATGAATGTGGGTGGGAAATTGGATAGATTGGATGTGTCGATGGCTTCTCCCACTCATTAGCCGAGTCGGAACCACTAAAACGTTGTGTGTCCCCTTTTTTCTCTTCCATGGGGGGCTGGCTTTTACTTGTAAGCGCCACACATTTGGAGAACTGTGCCATTACTGTATTAGCGGGAGAAACCCCAACAAGAAGCCATGATGGAAATTGACAGGGAATTGGTCATCAATCACCTCGTCGTCCTGTCACTCACTGCCTCGTGGCAGGGATTTTCTGCAGGCATTTAATTACAGGCTCGTCAAACGTTTTCTGAAGGATCATTTGTGAAGCCAAGCTAGTGTATCTACGGATACGGCTGCTTCGCGTTTTAAAGTTACCATGTTCACAGCTGGTTACTACCGAGTCTGCCGGGCGAAAACCATATTATCTCGACCAGCCTTCCGATTAATGCTCATGAATGGACGCGGGTAGCGTCACGGACGCTTCATCCGCCCTTTGCGCTGAGAGGCTGCTTGGCCTTGAAGATAAGAGCCAACTGCGTCACTCCAAATGCACGACAGTTCACAAAGTTCCCTAGCTCCGCAGCCTACCGCCAACGCCTCTCCCTCTTTAGTCCCGCGTTAGGCTGCAAGTAGTGCCTCACCAAGCCCGTCTTCCGTCTTGGCCAGTGATAGCTTCCTTGGACTCGGAAGAAAGCTTGGAAATTTAGAAACTTGACATGTCTTGCCCATCGAAACTGGGACGGAGAATCGGTGCTTGCGGGTTCTTGTCCGTGGAGCCGCAACTTAAGTGGTTTTTATACTAGGACCCAAGGTAACGTAGCCAAGCCTTCTCCGTCTGGACTCAAAAGCTCTACAACCTATATTTTGTAAGCTACCTACTCTGTACAGATTTACATAACTGTCAATGTCGGAAGGCTGGGAACTCAATTCTTATCTCCTTCTTGCGTCATTGCTCTCGAAAGCGAAGGCCTCAAGACGTACGGAGTACGGAGTAGTTCAAGCGATAATGTTTGGCGTAGGCGGATCCAAGGCCAGGAGACCTCCATCCAATGTCTCCCATGACCTATTGCTATCCTTCATCTTCCTTCTGGTGGCGTGAGACTCAGTATTTAGTACTACAAATTCATAGCTGTATGTCGTATCTTTGCTCCTGATCCAGTCTGAAGCTGTCTCGGAGCGGGATTTTGGAAATGCAGTGTCACCCTCTCTATGCAGGCACATGACGAAAGAGAAATCTCATAGGTCGAAGCTTCCGTCTGACGCAAAATCATCTGGTCGAGTGCATCTACCTTCCTAGGTAACGTAGCTAGGTAGGTACCTATCAATAGGTAGCTGGTAGGCACCTATCAATAGGTAGCTGGTAGGCACCTACCTTACCTGAGATATTGATGGGATTGGCGACCCGCCCGTTATAGGAATATGCGATAAATGAGGGAGTATCTTTCCGTGAGCGGTCGGGTGGGTCCCCCATCCATGTAAGAGCTTCATCCAATTTGTATTCATGCATGTTATGGCACCTCCCGTCATGATGAAAGATAGATGGACCAGATGAGTACTTGGGTCTGATTTCGATTTTTATCTACACGTCTACAAGAGAAATTAAGGCGACGGGTTTTTCACAACCTTCAAATGGTGCCGCAATCATAATCGCATTGAGGTCTTATCACCCTTGGCTGCGTTGTTGGTATCGTGTGCGAGGTCCTGCGTGAACCTCTCTGTATGAAGAGGCCCACATGGCAACTATAAAACAGATCGATGGACGCACGGTACATGACATATTCACAATAGCCCTTATCACTATGCTAACTTTCTCAGGTTCATCAGATCCAGTCCGGCCAGGTTATAGTCGACCTTTGCTCAGTTGTGAAGGAACTGGTTGAGAACAGCGTCGATGCTGGGGCAACAAGCATAGGTAGGCACCCGATCGTTCCGATTGAACAATCCGTCGGCAGCAATGAATGGAGTATCCTGACTGAGCTTCCCACAGATGTTCGTTTCAAAAACCAAGGACTTGATCTCATCGAGGTGGCTGACAATGGGTTTGGTATCGCCCCTGCCAACTATCCATCAGTGGCTCTCAAGCACCATACGTCGAAGCTCTCTTCA
Organism: Fusarium tjaetaba; assembly: GCF_013396195.1. Classification (NCBI taxonomy): domain Eukaryota; kingdom Fungi; phylum Ascomycota; class Sordariomycetes; order Hypocreales; family Nectriaceae; genus Fusarium; species Fusarium tjaetaba. The sequence continues at coordinate 16,090 of NW_023501420.1, read as the reverse complement.
TACTCGGATATAGCTACGTTAGAGACATTTGGTTTCCGGGGTGAGGCATTAGCCTCATTATGTGCTTTGTCAATTGTGAGCATCACGACTTGCCAGCAGGGCGAAGCTCCTAAGGGGACCAAGCTCAGCTTCGAGCCATCAGGAGCCCTCAAAGGAACTGCAGTTGTTGCATCGTCAAAAGGCACAACCGTTTCAGTTGAGCGTCTCTTCCACAACCTGCCTGTTCGTCGGCGTGAGCTCGAGCGAAACATAAAGCGAGAGTGGAATAAGGTCATCGCGCTCCTTGGACAATACGCTTGTATTCAAACCAATCTCAAATTCTCCGTGTCTCAGCAACCGACCAAGGGGAAAAGAATTCACCTATTTTCGACCAAGGGTAATCCGACTACAAGAGAAAACATCATCAATATCTTTGGTGCAAGGACGATGACGGTCCTTGTGCCCCTCGATTTGACTCTGGAAATGCATCCTTCCACAGGTGGTCCAACTTTGCAAATTGACCAAACCCATAAATCAAGCTCTAGGGATGTCCGTATCGTGGGACATGTTTCCCGGCCTTCTAATGGTGATGGACGCCAAACTCCAGATCGCCAGATGTTCTTTGTGAACGGGAGGCCATGTGGCTTGCCTCAATTCGCAAAGGCATTTAACGAGGTGTACAAGGCTTACAACAGCTCACAAGCTCCTTTTATTCTAGCGGATATTCAGCTCGATACCCACATGTACGACGTCAATGTCAGTCCAGACAAGAGGAGTATATTGTTACATGACCAAAACCAACTGCTTGATAACCTACGCACTTCCCTGGCAGCCCTTTTCGATTCGCAAGATTACTCAGTCCCGACCTCTCAGCTTTTGCCTTTTAAGAATCGCAATGAGCAGCAGTCAACTACTCACACTCCCTTCAAACCATTATCGATCACTCCCCAGAAGCCCCTGGATGATTCCCAGCCTGAAGTCGAATCAGATGAAGACAGTGACGAAAGCAGTCCCATTGCCAAGGTGCCACTTGGTGCCGTAAGGAGGGTTGGCGGGTCAAAATCATTAGAGAAAAACATGAGTAGTCAAAATCTGATCAGTGGATGGGTAGAAAGGGGATCAACGTCGCGGCCAAAAGTCCGAGGCACCACAGGGTCAACTTTCGCACAGAATCAAAGTCCTTCCGTACGTCCTTCCACGAGGCGAGAAGAGCCAGGCCTCTCCATCGGGAATTCCTCGCTGTCTTCTGACAGCGATGAAAATGATGCCGGAAAGCCACTTCCTGTGCGCGATTTCAACAAGCGACTGAGGGTAAACAGTGTTACGAAGACTGACACTTCTCCCACCAAGAGGAAGTCATCAGAATTGTCTGAGACTGAGCCCCAAATTCCTGCCACGAAACCAATGAGGCGTGGACAACGCGGGAGCTCACACACTAGCCCGTCAAAAACGCCGCGGGAAAAGACAAGATCTGATGCCGCTACGATAGTCATTGGTGATGAGATCATACAGGATGCTGCGATTATCCTTGATAGTCATGCGAATAATGTGGCTGTTTCTGAGGACGAAATGGAGGTTGACGATCCAAAGCCCTCTTTCGGACGCCGCCTGACACAGATATACGCAGCTGGAAGCGGCGCGACAGACAGGAAGATATCTTCTCGTAAGGAGCAAGCGGGCGAGGGTGACGGGGGTGATGAGATCTCCGACTCTGAAGGCACAGACACAAACAGCGACAGTGATACATCTAACGCGAACAAGGACGGGGAAGCTGTCAGTGAGTCAGCTATACCACTTGATGGAAGCGATAGACCTGGCAAACAGACGGAAACAAAAGACTTGTCTGATATTACACCCTTCACATTTGAGGGGGAACCTGCCACAACAGATCATAAGACTCAATCTCTCAAGTCTAGTGTACGGAAGAAAGAGTCCACAGCCCAGCTACTACAACACCTACGAACGGACGAAAGTCTCATAAAGCTGGGTTTGGAATCATGGAGGAACAGCTTTAGTCCAATTCAAGATTGTACGACTGTCGATGATGAAGTGACAGATCTTGCGGCAGCCAATGCGGAAGAGAAATTGTCACTTACTATAGCTCGCAAGGACTTTCTCAAAATGAAAATAGCCGGGCAATTTAACATGGGTTTCATCATCGCAACACGCCCCGTGAGCACCAGGTTAGAGGAAGACCTGGAGGTAGCTGAGAAGGACGAGTTGTTTATCATTGACCAACACGCGACAGACGAGAAATTTAACTTTGAGAGGTTGCAAGAGATTCAGACAGTACAATCTCAACGACTAGTCCACCCGAAAAGGCTAGAGCTGACAGCACTGGAAGAAGAAATTGTGTTACAAAATATCCCTGCCATTGAGGCTAATGGGTTCAAGGTCCATGTCGACATGACTGGAGACGAACCCGTGGGCTCAAGGTGTGAAGTGCTGGCACTCCCCATGAGTCGCGAGGTGACCTTCTCGATCACTGACCTTGAAGAACTCATAGCATTGCTTGGTGAAGAATCGTCTGAGTCGAAACATATACCCCGCCCCTCCAAAGTGAGGAAGATGTTTGCATCGAGGGCATGTCGCAGTAGCGTCATGATTGGGAAGGCTTTGACGCATGGGCAAATGGAGACACTTGTGCGGCATATGGCAGAGTTAGACAAGCCATGGAACTGCCCGCATGGCCGTCCAACGATGAGACATCTGTGTCAACTGGACTCGTGGGATGCGAAGGGGTGGAGGGACGACAACTTGCAAGGTCCATCGGTATCTTGGCGAGCATACTTGAATGGCGAATAGTACTGTTCAGCAGCGGTCGGATGTGGGAGAGATTCATGATTTGAGACTTTTGTATTATCAAACACCAAAACTACCTAAGAGACTACATATCCGGATATCTTGCCATGTCCCCAAACCTTATCCTTGTCAAATATTCAAACTTTGACGCATCCTGCATCTAAAAATCATGAACAAATACTCAAACATGTATTCCCGTAGTCTCATCTCCTTTCCGCGAAGGGGTTACGGCCATCGAGAAAAGAATATCGGCTCCCTGCTGCTCGGCCTTCTTCTACCATCTTACCACTAACATTACGTCGCCCATATGCCGTGGAAGTGTTCTGGTTGTAATCATTGCCCGTGGAAACCTTGCGATTATCGCTGCCAATCATAATAGGGGGGGTTGCACTTTGAAGTTCTCCGTATGATCTCGCATAAAACTCTGACTCTGGTTGAATAGAGCTCTGACGGTTGCGGGGAGCCAACGCTGGCTTCTCATCGGTGATATCCCTGCTCGCACTGACACGTCTTGCGTTTGTGCTGATATCGGTCAATGAGTTCTTGAACGGGAAGAAGGGTGTCTTGGCGCGAGGAGGGGATTTGCGTTCTTGCTGTGCAGCAGGGGGGTTCAGACGAAGGGGGTGAGGGCGAAGCTCATCGCCATTAACATCAAGGTCGTAAGACGGGTTGTTTTCATCACCATATTCAGAATCAGAATCGTCATGCGCGTATCGTTGAGTCAAGGCCTCATATGACTTGTTCTCGCGGTTCGCAGCACTTGTCTTTGCCGCTTCCAGTTCACGGTTTCGTTGATTCGTTCGGGAGATGAGTGAGTCGGTAGGCATCCAGGTCTCGGTGAATCTAGCCGGGCGAGGTTGACTATGCCTGTTGTAGCTGCTGGATGGGCGAGACCCTGCCTGGTCGTCGAGGGGAATCTCGCTATAAGCATCGTGGTAAATCGAACGGGTTGCAGTAGTTCGTGTGGTGGCCCTTGAAGCAGCCGAACCGCGACGCTCCCGACGAGGACTTCCAGGGCCTCCCTGATACTGTGGAGGTTGCGGGAACTTAGTACGGGAGTCTCGAGATCCAATCGTCGTGCTCGAACCGTTGCGGGTATGAGTGAAAGGAATGGCGCGTGGTGCTTCAATGCCGTCATGAATACCTTCTTGAGGTACGAGAGATTCCCGGCGAGCGCTTCGGGGCGTCGACAGGCGGGCATCGCTGTCCGTGGTGCTAGCGGTCATCACCGATGACTTGTTCCTCTTGTGCATTGGCCGAGCAGTCAAGTGACTCTCGAGAGGGTTCATATCAGGGGGCATCAAGCTGATCTTGCGGAACATGAAGCCAAGCCAACCAGCAATCGCTAAGCTGACGAGATGGACACCACCGGCTGCAACAAAGGTGTAGAAAAGAACAGGCTTGAAGGTGTTCATGAGCGATTGGTCCGAGAGGCGGGTAATCCAGTCTTCACTCTTTGTGCGCACTGATAGGGCACCAAATGCATAGAGAGGAGCGACACCAAGGTCGGTGACACCGCAGAAGAGCTGATAGGATGCAGAAGATGCAGGCGATCGTCCTGCGGCGTCACGAGAGAGATGGTAAATGCCATAGATGCAGTGTAATATCACAACGCCAGGCTGCATCATCAGTCAGTTACAGCTTGCAAATATTGTGAGAGGGCTAGGCTCTTACGGTAATTCTCATAACCCAGCCTTCCAGACTGGGCACCTTGTCAATCAGGATCATCAGCGCAAGGAGTCCAAGAGCTGATACCAGCTGCAATACGCGCAGCCCGGACTGAACATGACGGAGCCATTTGATGAAACTCTTACTGCGCGGGCTCATAGAAGCATACTCGTTTGTCCTATAGGTAAGAACCTGGTGCATACTGAGGAATAGTTAGTTAGCATTGAGATCCGGCGCTGAGACAATGCCATAGTTAGTACTCACTCAGGGTGCGTGTTGAAAGACACAAGCGGTCCATCGGGCTTCTTTCGCGGCTTGGGAGGTTCCCAGCTTGCTCTTGTGACGGCCTTGGGATCAAACTTGGGCTCTGGAAAGCGCGAGTCGCTATGGACGGCGCTGTAAAGAAAAGGCGCTTGCGACGGAGCCATGTCTGCAGTCGCAGCGCGATGCGCTTGAAGTTGCGCGATAGTAAATTGTTGGTTGTATTGTGCGCCTCTTGCTGGAATGAAGACAATAAGATATGGGCCCCGGGGAATGGACGTATGTTAAATCACGCACGACAGGCGAGTCGATGGGTATAATGAGATTGTTATCCGAGAAACTGGGGATCCGAGGGAGGGGCTTGGTGAGAACAATGGTGTCGCATGTATGTCTCTGACGAAACTTGTGTACATGGGGGCGGGCTGTGTTGGCACAGCAACGTGACGTGACGTCTGCGAAGCCGACGCCGCATCGGAGGTCGGGCCCCAGCCAAGACCGGTTGGTGATATAGGTAGGCCCGATGTTCATTGGATGAATATTAGGTAGTACCCAAAGAGTCACTTTCTCAGGCGTTCCCTGGCTATCAAGCTACAATATCAAAATATTATTACCAGCCGTGAATGATGATGTGCTCAATAGCACGGCGCTTCCGTCGCCTCGATACAGTGCCTCTGGTTTCAATTGGAATTCCTGGTCGATGTTTCTCCTCTGCGCTTCAGCCAACTTGTCGATCTCCGGATGCGCCATTTCGTATGGCAGTAGTAGGATCTGGACCGGCCGGGTTCTATACTGCCTACCGAGTAATGGGGAAAGTGTCAGGAGTGAAAGTTGACATGTATGAGAGTCTTCCCGTGCCGTTCGGGTTGGTTCGTCATGGCGTTGCTCCAGATCATCCAGAGGTCAAGGTGGTTTACCCTATACAACATCTAGTAGGCCAGGATACTCACTCACACGACGATAGAATTGCCAAGATAAGTTTGATGAGATTGCATCACAACCCAATTTCACATTCATTGGTAATGTTTCTATTGGCCATCCTGGCAACTCATCGAAGCATTGCACAGTAGAATTGCATAGCCTCATGCAGCACTATGATGCTGTTCTTTTCGCATATGGAGCATCCCAAGACAAAAAGCTCGGCATCCCAGGCGAATCGACCCTCAGCGGTATTCACTCAGCTCGCGAAGTTGTAGGATGGTATAACGGTCTTCCTGGATGTTCGGACTTAGACCCAGACCTCTCACAAGCCGAAGAAGCTGTGGTTATCGGTCAAGGAAACGTTGCTCTCGATGTTGCACGAATGCTTTTGGAAGACATCGACGTTCTCAGAAAAACAGACATTACAGAGAAGGCGCTTGAGACGTTGTCGAGAAGCAGAGTCAAGAGAGTCCATGTAGTAGGAAGAAGAGGGCCGATGCAGGTAGGTCTCGCTATTGATGGCTTAATCATCACAGCTCTAACATATGACAGGCTTCATTCACCATCAAAGAGGTGCGGGAACTCATGAAACTAAGAAACGTAGGGTTTTTACCCTTCAATCGATCGCTCGTCCCCGAGGATCTGAAGTCTTTGCCACGTGCCTCAAAACGACTCATGGAAGTCCTGTTGAAGGGCTCATCAACCCCCCACGAGACAGCTTTCAAGTCATGGTCTCTGGATAGCTGTCTCTCACCAAAGCATTTTCTCGGAAACCAGGATGCCCCCTCCAAGGTGGCAAGTACTGAATTCGACATTACAGAACTCGCAGCACCATTTGATCCCAAATCATCTGCTAAAGCCACTGGAGAGACCGCTATCCTACCATCTGATGTCGTCTTCCGCTCGGTTGGATACAAATCCGTAGCTCTGCCCGGGTTTGCTGAAATTGGTATTCAATTTGACGATCGTCGGGGCATCGTCGACAACGACGGCCTTGGTAGAGTGACGAGGATGGTTTCTGATACACACGCTGGAGGTGCTCACAACGAAAGGATCCCCGGAGTATACTGCGCCGGTTGGGTCAAGAACGGCCCGACTGGAGTGATCGCATCGACTATGCAGGACGCCTTCACGACAGGTGATGCGATCGTCCATGACTGGCTATCAGGCGGTCGCTTTCTCAACGCCTCAGATCATGACAGTGTAACAGGGTGGGAGGGCCTTAGAAACGATGCTGGGCCATCAACATGTCGAGTCGTTGCTTGGGACGATTGGAAACAGATTGACCGGGTAGAACGAGAGCGTGGGCAAAAGAATGGAAAAGACAGAGAAAAGTTCACAAGCACGGATGAAATGTTGGCTGTCCTCGAATGATACCAGAGACGGGCACTTTGACTGTTTGTATATTACATCACTCTGTACTTCACACTCTGTACATCTAGATGCTTAGGAGCTCTTGACCTTCTCAGTCAGCTCAGGTACCTTTTCGAATAAGTCACCAACCAGACCGACATCGGCAACCTGGAAGATGGGAGCATCGGGATCCTTGTTAATCGCAGCAATGACCTTGCTATCCTTCATACCTGCAAGATGTTGAATCGCACCCGAGATGCCCACTGCCATGTACAACTGAGGAGCAACAACCTTGCCTGTTTGGCCCACCTGCAGACTGTTATCGGCATAGCCACTGTCAACAGCAGCACGAGAGGCACCGACAGCAGCACCAAGGGCATCAGCGAGGGGAAGCATGACCTTGTCGAACTCCTCCTTGGACTTGAGACCACGGCCTCCGGACACGACACGACTTGCTGTCGAAAGATCAGGACGGTCTGACTTGGCCAAATCTTCCGACACCCACTCGGTAGGTGACTCAGGCTTGGAGTCAACTCCATCCTCGACGGTGGCGGAGCCTCCCTCTAGGGGGCCAGCAGCGAAGGCAGTTCCTCGAATGGTGATAACTTTGACAGAGTCTGAAGATTCAACGGTGGCGATCGCGTTACCGGCGTAGATGGGGCGGACGAATGTGTTCTCGTTCTCAATTGCTGTGATATCTGAGATCTGCTGTGAATCGAGCAGAGCGGCCACTCGAGGCATGACACTCTTGCCGAATGCAGTGTGGCCTGCAATGACGTGTGTGTAGCCGCCTTTCTTGATATTCTCAACCAAGAGGGGAGCATAGTTCTCGGGGAGACCCTTGATGGAGAGTCAGTGTTGGCGCTTGCAATTGGATTCATGGACCTTTCCACCAACCTTTTCATATGCACTGTTATCGACAGCAATGATCTTTTCCACCCCCTCAGCTTTGGCAATCTCCTCAGCCACGGGCTTGATGTTGTTGCCAGCAATAAATCCATGTACTGGCCCACCCAGCTTCTTCGCAGCTGTGAAGGCGCTCAACGAGCTGTGGTTGAGTACACCATCCTTCTGTTCGAGGATTGCCAATGTGGATTGAAGGCGCTGCCGTTGTGCGCCGAGGCTGTAGGCGTGCGCGCGCGCCATGAGGCCAGTGGCCCTTTGTGCCAGCACTCGTTTCGCGATCGGAAGCATCGTGAGTGTGTGGTTGAGCTGTGTTGATGGCGATTCAACTGCCCTCTCCAGGTCCAAGAGTGAGCGATGTTGGTAAGGTACCTTACCTTAGGTTAAGTCGGCGACGGTTGTTAACGGCCCGAGGTCGAGGCCGCTTGCTCTACCGCCGCCATCGGCCAGACCGGGAACCGACGGCATGTGGACTAGAATGCCGAATCGGCTCAAGTGATTGATATCCATTCACATGACAGCTTGACTATCATAAAACAGCTACATTGATTTATTTTCAAACCGAGCAAGATATTTGAGTCTCTATATTATCCTTCATTGTGTCGATCTGAGACCAGTTTGTCCTAATGTGTAGTAGGATCATGGACGTCGCTTGGATCCCACTCAGTCTGCATCTGAATATTAAGGACTGCGTTGACCAGCTCACGACTAAACACAATGACGAAAAGAATCTCATCAGGAACCGTGAAGCAGCTACATGTAGAAAACAGCTGTAGCCTCTATGAACAGAAAGCATCTGAACAATCAATCAATCATTGTCATCTGGACCTTGTTAATGGATTAAGCTACTACGTACTCCGTAGATACGGAGCGGGCCAGTGCACAATGCTTAGCTAATACAGATACCACGTGATGCAGCTTGTTCCCCCTGGAACTGCGCGTCCAGATGTCACGAAGCTGAGGCCAGTCAATTCGCGCCAAAATTTCTCCAAGACGCGACCCATCTCATCGCCAGACTCCATCAACATCACGACGCTAGCGACATCGAATTCCTGACGACGTACGAACATTCATCTCTCTGTTCTGTGATAATCCTCTCGCCAAATATCGCACAATAATCTGATTGTGCGCGCTCGATTGATTCGCCGTCCTGAACTACCGCTCGCGGTCTGATCGCGATAACCATAAAGATGGACGACTCTGCTACCTATGGCTCGCCTGGCAACGGTGCGTCGCCCAACAGCAACCCTATCCTCGCCCAACCTCCCCTGCAGCCAGATTCAGGTGCAGGCGACAACGAAGGTATGTGCGCATTGCGATTGCTGGTCCCTCGATTAAACACGTCACTCACGGGAAATAGACATCCAGATGTCCGAGGGTTTGGCTACTGAGTCAAATATCAAACAGGATAGTACAACTCCTGCGCCAGGTAACCAGACTGTTTGAAGTATGATGGAATATTTACTGAGACATCCAGCTCGAGGCGATGAGGAGATGAACGATGCGCCCGCTGATGATCCCAAGACGAAAGAGGATGGAGTGGCCGCTACAGAAGGTCAAGAATCCAAGTCAAAGGAGGTTGTAGAGTCGGCGGCTCGCGACCATCTCATCGCGCAGACTCACGCGATTGTCCTTCCCAGCTACAGTACCTGGTTCGACATGAACGCTATTCACGAAATCGAGCGTAAAGCTATGGCAGAGTTCTTCAACAACCGTAACCGGAGCAAAACACCAGCTGTATACAAGGATTACCGCGATTTTATGATAAACACATATCGCCTCAACCCTGTTGAATACCTGACTGTCACAGCCTGCCGCAGGAACTTGGCTGGAGATGTTTGCGCCATTATGCGCGTCCACGCCTTCTTGGAGCAATGGGGCTTGATCAACTATCAGGTAAGGAACTTTGTCGTGGCATTTTGAGGTTTCCTGACATCCAATAGGTTGACGCCGAGCAACGCCCATCACACGTTGGACCACCCTTTACTGGCCATTTCAAGATCATATGCGATACTCCCCGAGGCCTACAAGCTTGGCAACCTTCTGCCGACCCCGTGGTTCTGGAAGGCAAGAAGAGCCAAGATACAGACCAAAAGGCTGTTGCTGCCGCCCCCGCTAAAGGGGAACAGAACCTTGAAATTGGACGAAACATTTACGAGGCCAATGCCAAGAACACCCTCATTAACAAGACTGAAGGCAAGACCAACGGTGAGACGCCAGCCACCAATGGCGCAGCTGGTGCCGATGATGCCACCAAGGCCCCCATTGCCAAGGTTCATTGCCACCAGTGCGGCAACGATTGCACTCGGATATACTATCACAGCAACCATACAGATGCTAACCCCAAGGCCAAATATGACCTTTGCCCTAACTGCTTCACCGAGGGTCGCCTGCCTGCCAACCATAACAGCAACATGTATGTCAAGATGGAGAACCCCACATACACTTCGACCTTGGACCGCGATGCTCCTTGGACGGATGCCGAGATTCTGCGACTCCTTGAAGGCCTCGAGCGATTCGACGATGATTGGGGTGAGATTGCAGAGCATGTGGGCACCCGCACACGGGAAGAGTGTGTTCTCCAATTCCTTCAGCTGGATATTGAGGAGAAGTATTTGGACTCTGAGACTCCCCTCAGTGCCCCAACTGGCCTGTCTCTGCTTGGCCCTCAACAAGGACAGCTTCCCTTCAGCCAAGTTGATAACCCCGTCATGTCTGTCGTCGGCTTCCTTGCTAGCTTGGCAGACCCGGCCAGTACAGCAGCGGCCGCAAGCAAATCTGCCGAAGAGCTCAAGCGCAAGCTCCGCAAGCAGCTCGACGGTGACAAAGCCAATGATGATTCCCAGGCCAACGGTGACAGCAAAGCCAAGAGTGACTCTATGGATATCGACCTCCGACAAGAGACCACGACGACTACGACCACGACGACGACCACCACAAAGACCAACGCGCTCGCATCCATTCCTCTGGCTTCGATAGGTGCTAGGGCTGCCGGATTCGCATCTCATGAAGAACGCGAGATGACTCGCCTGGTTTCCGCTGCTTCGAATGTGACACTACAAAAGCTTGAATTAAAGCTCAAGTATTTCGACGAGATGGAGGCCGTCCTGCGTGCGGAGCGACGAGAGCTTGAACGCGCAAGACAGCAACTGTTTCTCGATCGATTGACCTTCCGACGTAGGGTTCGAGACGTGCAGGAGGGCCTGAAGGCTGCCGCGGCTGTTGGGGGCGAACAAGGCGTACGACTTGCTCAAGAAGCTATGAGCGAAGGAGATCGGTTGAGCTTCCAGGCTGTCCCAGGCGTGCAGGCTCTCCCACCTCCTAGCAGTGATGGCCAAATCAAGAGCTATGAGGCATGATGGATGGAATTGAGACTGGGTAGCGTGAGCTCTAATTGGGGGAAAGCACTGTTTGGACACTTGGAATCAAAGTCACGGCGTCTGGTTTGTACAAGGAATTGAAGTGCCGGGATCATCGCCGATCTCAAGTTGTGTCACTTTCTGTCGCTCATATGAGACCTGCGTCTGGGCGATGCTGGTTTAATTGTGACGGATGAGATTGAAGCACAACCTTGTTCAGGGTCTCTGCAGTCACTGCCTGGAGACAACTTGGGAAATTTTTCAAAAAGCAACTTGGTCGTTGATGGACACAAGGCCTGCGAGCTAATCTAGTCTTCTGGGGATTGTGTACTAGTAGTTGCATGGTATAGATGCTTTGGTGGTTTTGTCGCAGCAGAAATTATTTGGTCAATGAACGGTTGGGTTGTAAATTGGCGAATTGGAATGTTTTTTATGTTAGCTGTTTTGCTCTGTGCCGATCTCTCTCTCCCGTTGTGTAATCCATGGCTATCAGATTGTATTATGCATGTTGAGTTTTTCTGTTTGCAATGATTGATTGAGGCAGTTCATATTGTGAATGCCAGACCACATCAATCAATGGGCGGGCAAACGGGAAAGAGACAGTATAGACTACAAGGTACAGTGTAATAGACCCAAGTTCCCACCCAGTATTCTCTCCGTATGACGACTTAAGGGTTTGAAAGATGTCAATGGACCAAGGGAACAAGTATGTAGTAACATCAAATGGAGATGAGCTCTCTCCACTTCCCCACGATCAAGGAAAACCGGGGGTAGGTATCCTAGATTCAGGCTTTGACTAAGGTACTTGTGAAAAAGGACTGGAGACATGGATGTGAGCACTTTAAGCAGAGCATGATAAGCTGACTGACGACCTTAGGATGGGAAAATGCTTCGACTTTGTCTGAGCCTTGTAGTTGAACCAGCCGGCGATGCCTGCCCAAGGTACCCGACCTTACAGTATTAGGTAGTCTAGTCCCCAGAAGAGGCTTAAGCACAGTGATTGATTGCCTCGGAGATGGTGGATCTAGGTATAGGTATACGGAGTGTCGATGCAAGACATGATTGGCCGGGATGAGCATGGATACATTAGTACCTACTGTACGATCAGTGATCAATCCATCCCGTCGGCCCTTGAAAGTTGGTACCTCGGCCCAAGGCTTTTGAGGGGCCCGGGCGGGTGACGTCTCGGTCACAAGCAAACGTCACCTAAGGTACCTTACCTTAACTTACTTACATCCATACTAAGTTACTCCATAACGAGTCTCGCGCTGTCTCTATCCCATCCAATCCAATCCAGTCTAATCTGGTGACCCTTGTCAGGGCCCTACTTACTTTCTCTACGATCGACTCCATTCTGGAAGCTTGCCGTCTTCTGAGCCGAGGCCAGAGCAATAAGCGTCGTGTGCGAAAACCGGCACTATTGCTTGCTGTTACAATATAGACCCCGACAAATATTTGTCGCACACATACATACATATCTACCCCATCTCGTCTCGTCTCTCGTCTCGACCTTTCCTACTCTTCTTCTTTGATCGCTTGTCTTCCGCGTTGGCCATGTTGTTGACTTCAGCCCGCTCGCCCGCCCTTAGGAACAGCTTCCGTAACTTCACCAAGACACGCGCCGTAAGTCAAACCCTTTGCTCGTTATGAGGAGGCATCTCTGCATGTGGTCGGCAAGGAGAAAAGGCATGACAATCTGTCTGCTATCCTCTCCTCTCCTCTCCTCTAATTCTCTCTCATGGATGGATGCCGAGTCATTGGCGGGCGGTAGGATCTAGGAACTAGGGTCCTAGGATTGCTTGCTCGTGATCGAATGCTCCGCTCGCCCGGAGCCATGAGAGATGGATGAACAGGCATCATAGCTGCTCTTCCGCTCAAGTCAATAATCTTTTGCCCACTTCACCATGAAACTCGCCTGCTCTGACCGATAATCGTATCTGACAATCTGAGAAAACAGGCGCAAACTCTCATTATGGCCCCCTCAAAGCGAGCCAGCAGCTCCGCCGCATCCTCAGGTATGCGCTATCCCCCACAAGCCTGAACTTACTCGGACGCAACGTGCTGATACAAATTACGAGTAGGCTATGTTGAGAACCACTCCAAGGGGCCCATGCTGCGATGGCAAGACTCCCTTCCCAAATTGCCCGTCCCAACACTTGAGGAGACTGCGAAGCGTTATCTCAAGTCGCTCCACCCCCTATTATCTGCCAGCGAGTACGAGGCAAGCAAGAAGGCCGTCGAGGAGTTTGTCCGCCCTGGTGGTGTTGGCTCCAAGCTTCAGGAGAAGTTGGTGGCCAAGCGCGAGGACCCCAATACCAAGAACTGGATTTACGAGTGGTGGAACGATGCGGCCTATCTCTCATACCGCGATCCCGTCGTCCCCTACGTCAGCTACTTCTACTCTCACAGGGACGACCGACGAAGGAGAGACCCCGCCAAGCGAGCTGCTGCCATCACAACCTCTGCCCTCGAGTTCAAGAAGCAGGTTGACGCCGGCACCCTTGAGCCAGAGTACATGAAGAAGTTGCCTATCTGTATGGATAGCTACAAGTGGATGTTCAACGCTTCCCGTGTTGCGGCTAAGCCAGCCGACTACCCTGTTAAGTTCTCAGCTGAGGAAAACAAGCACATTATTGCGATTCGCAAGAACCAGTTCTTCAAGATCCAACACGAGGTTAATGGAAAGCAGCTCAACACTTCAGAGCTTGAGCAGCAATTCAAGCGTGTCTATGAGCTTGCCCAGCGTGTTCCTGCTGTTGGCGCTCTTACCTCAGAGAACAGAGATGTCTGGACTGACGCTCGTGAAATTTTGCTCAAGGCCAGCCCCAAGAACAAGGACGCTCTCGAGGCTATTGAGTCGTCCTCTTTCGTGGTTTGCCTTGACGATGCGGCTCCAGTCACACTCGAGGAGCGTGCTCACCAATACTGGCACGGTGATGGTGCTAACCGCTGGTACGACAAGCCTCTGCAGTTCATTGTCAACGACAATGGCACTTCTGGCTTCATGGGCGAGCACTCCATGATGGACGGTACTCCCACTCATCGCCTCAACGACTACGTCAACGACCTCATCTTTGGAAATAAGCTCGATTTCTCTGATCCCAGCATCCGATCCAACTTGCCGGAGCCACAAGTCCTCAAGTTCGATATCACAAAAGAAGTACAGAGCGAGATTGATCGTGCAACCAAGGACTTCAACGATGTCATCAGCAAGCACCAGCTCGCCGTTCAGGCCTATCAGGGCTACGGAAAGGGCCTCATCAAGAAGTTCAAGTGCTCTCCTGATGCTTATGTTCAGATGGTTATCCAACTCGCCTACTACAAGATGTACGGCAAGAGTCGCCCTACTTATGAGTCTGCTGCTGTCCGACGTTTCCAACTTGGACGTACCGAGACCTGCCGAACTGTCTCTGACGACTCTGTTACCTGGGTCAAGTCCATGTCTGATTCCTCCATTGACGAGAAGACACGCGTGGATCTCTTCCGCAAAGCCATCAATGCCCATGTGGAATATATCACCGCCGCCTCCGATGGTAAGGGAGTTGATCGACATCTCTTCGGTCTTAAGAAGCTTCTCGAACCCGGCCAAGAGGTCCCTGCCATCTACCAGGATCCCGCATACAGCTACTCCAGCTCATGGCACTTGTCCACCTCTCAGCTTAGCTCGGAGTTTTTCAACGGTTACGGTTGGAGCCAGGTCATTGATGCTGGTTTTGGTATTGCATACATGATAAACGAGAACAGGTATACATTGCACCTCAAATTCTCAAAGGAGAAAGAACTCTACTAATATGGCGATAGTCTCAACTTCAATGTCGTGTCCAAGGGTCTGGGCAGCGACCGCATGAGCTACTACCTCAACGAAGCAGCTAACGATATGCGCGATCTGCTCACGCCTACTCTCGAGCCCCCCAAGGCTAAACTGTAAACATACAAACTACAACATATTTCTCAGGCGGAAGGAGTCTCTTGCTGTTGGATGGATTGGCATACTGTCGCGGTTCAGATCAACGGCGTTTTTGCTTGTTGGACAATGTACTCTAGACTTTGACCGTCTTTTTGTGCGATGTCAGATAAATGGCACTAGATATCAGAGCGACATGTTTTCTTCTTTTTCTTTTTAGCAAAGGCAGCATAGATTACACAGCCAGACCAATGATGGGTAAAAGTTCCAAAATTCTAAAAAGAGGCGCCCTTCACTCCCGGTGTTAGCTGCCATTACACGTCAAGATACATGTGATGCTGGCCCAAATAGCTACACTGCAGAAAATTGTTCGGAATATCCTATCTGTCCTACTCCTGTATATGGGGATCCAAGGTATGCACCATCTGTTTTAGCCAGCATGGGCCACAATTTCGTTGACCAAGTCCCCCTTAGACTCGTCGTAATAGGAGCAGATTTGCGAAGGCAGGGGCACCTCCTTGTAGTCATCGTCTTGGCCAGAAATAACGTTGAGGTTGACACCTGCTGATTTGCTGGTGAAAACCTTGGTTCCTATACTCTCCTTGCTGAAGTAGATCTGGGCACTGTCAACCTGATCCAACATGACAGTTGGGATAGTGCCCATGACCTGAAGAGCAAAGTTGTTGGCTTTGACAACATCGACTGTCGAAACAAGGGTATCAACGATCAAGGACAGACGAGTGGAATTCTCGACTGTGACCTGGTTGGCCTTACCCCTGACAATGATGGTGGTGTTGTTACAACGGCTAATGAGAACCGAGTGTGTAAGTGAGGCCTCAATCTCAATTGGCTCGGCCTCCTTCTCGTAGTTTTCCTAGTGAAAGTTAGCAACATGCTACCATACTTTTCGCACATGGAACATACAATAGTCCACTTATTGCCT